>NC_065570.1:10476493-10782182 GCF_937616625.2 Mercurialis annua
CTCTAGTTCTTGCTGTCGTCTGTGAGAAAAAATATATGAAATGCAACTCTTATAAGTCACATATATATGACAGAAACTCAAAGAAAATAACCATTTGTAGCCAAATAATCAAAATACAAGGCAGATACCTGTGGTTGAGATGTAGTCGCACATTGTTTTCCCCATCTCTTTAAACCCACTCCTCTTCCAGTCATAAATGATGGTTCAGGTTCATTACCAACTCTTCTAACACCTTCACTGTGAATGACCCTTTGACTTGTGGTTTTTGGCTACGAATAAAAAGCCATTTAATTATGATGCACTAGCTACTACATATAAAAAAACACAATTAACAGCCAAATAATCAAAATAAAAACCAAAAATCTTACATTTGTCACGTAAGTGTTTGTCATATAATCATTGTATACACCATATCCTCTAACAGGCTGGCTATGCAATCCTGGAATGTAAGTTGGATTACTTTTTGCAGCTGGATTTCTTCTCTCAAAAGCTTTCACATTGCTCCCAAAATTTCTTGGAATGATTACTGGATTGATGACTCCAGTAGTTGATGCAGTTGCTGCAGGATTTCTTCTTTCAAAAGCTTTCACATTGCTCCCAAAATTTCTTGGAATGATTACTGGATTGGTGACTCCAATAGTTGATGCAGTTGCTGCATTTGAGTGTGATGTTTCACTCTCCTTTCCTTTTTGTGTGTCATGTGATGCTCTCACAAACTGAAAACAAGTTGAAACAAACACTTGCATTATAGAAGTTGTTACATAAACTTTATACTAATTGACTAACATAACTTACAGGCAATTTTGATATCCTAGCAGGTTGCTCCCTTGTCACTTCTTGATTCCCAGTCCTATTACCATCTTTTGGTGGAGCTTTAGGGCACTTTTTTCTATTGTGACCCTTCTCAAAACAGACTTGGCAAGTCATGACTCTGCCCTTTCTAGATAACTCATACCCACTGGAAGCTTCTCCTTCTTCTTTTCTTCTGTTTTTTGCAGGTCTGCCAGGCATCCTTTTGAATGGAGGGGGCTGAGGTGGGTCATATGGGGTTTTTTTCCAAAATTTCCTCCCATTCATTGGTTGCATCATGTGCATGTATGCCTGTAAATAGGTTTCTTTCCTAAACCAATGGGAAATGTAATTTTCTGGTTCATCATCTAAGTATGAGATAGCACAAAATGCATGGGGGCAAGGAATGCCTGTTAAGTCAAATTGTCTACAAGGGCAAGTTCTGTTTTTCAGACTGACTACATAGCTATCTCCACCCTGCCCTATTTCAAATCCATCATCCCCATTCCATAACACTTCACAGTTACCACTTTGTACCTTACTCTCATGGAGTTTTTTTCTTATTCTATTACCAAAATCACCTATCCAGTTAGATGCAAGGTCCCTATTAGTATGCAGCCTATTCATAACTAAACACCTTATGTCTTCTAACATGGAAATAACATTCTTAGTTCTAGCTTCTACAATTTTCCCATTAAAAGCCTCAATTAAATTATTATCAACTATATCACACTTTACCTCAGTTGTAAAGTATGCTCTGCACCAGTGTCTAGGGTGGGTAACCAACATGTCATCAAAGCCTTTCTGTGTGAGTTGTCTCATTGCCTCCATATTTTTTTCAAAATCAGGCATATTCGAAGACTTAGCACATTTCCACCATTGCTTCTGCAAATCCTCTCTCCTTCCATTTTTTTTTCTCCAATTAGCATAAAGGTGCCTTGCACAACACCTATGTTCAGCTCTAGGTAGCAAATTAGCTACTGAATCCAACAAGCCCTGCAAATTATAATGCATATAAACAACAATACACCCAAAAAACAACAGTACATTTGCTAACTAACAACCTAACTAACATTTGCTCACTAACAACCTAACTAACATTTGCTCACTAACAACCTAACTAACAATTCATAACTACCATATAATAACAGAGTTGAGATATACCTTTTGTTGGTCAGTTATAATGCACCATCCTGCCCCTTGCCCCATTTCAAGATCCTCTGCAAGCAGTTGGATGAACCAATCCCATGTTTCCCTCCTTTCTGTGTCAGTTGTATAGTGCCAATTTATAACAGCCCTTTTCACCTTTGTTAAACTCATGTCCAGCCTTAAGTCAGTCTTCATTAAAGACTTCAAATCAACCAACCTCATTCGAGAGAGACACTTGTATTTGCACAAGTAATTCTTAGCCAACCACTTTGTAGTCAATCTTCTATTCTTGAATGTAACCAGGCAAGTATGCTCTGGATTGTAAGTCTTTATCAAAAAAGCCTTGCTTTCTGTTTCCTCTGAGGCATAAATATGAAATGGGCATGAAGCCTTAACACACCTAGCTCTTACTTCTTTCTGTGTGTTTCTAACCAGTTTAATCTCCCTTCTTTCTTGAATAGCAAATCTAATAAGTGCTTCTTTAAACTGTTGTGCTCCTCCAGTCACTTTCATACCAAGAGCAAAAGACAGCTTGTCTGCCTTGCTTTTGAACAAAGGATGGCTAGACCTTCTCCTCTGGGCATGATCACCATCATCCTCATCATCTGTTGTCACTGGGCTGTAGCATTCATCCTCTTCATCTGAATCCCAATAATCAGTGCCACTTCCCTCTTCCTCTACACCTTTGCCAGTTTGTTGTTCCTCAGTTGCTTGAACTGAAGGTTCTACCTCTTCATTTTCTGCATTTTTGTATGCTCTAATTTTATCTGCTAACTGCTTCTTTTTCTCCTTGAAATCCCTCAAAATAGATCTAGATTGTACCAACTCTTCATCAGATGACATATAAGGGCAGTCCACAATTTCTTCATCAGAAGGCTCTTCATCTTCACTAGCTTGACCATGGTCAACATTCAACTGAGTAGCTTCATTAGCTGCAACTCCTTGTGCTGCAATTACATCTTCACTGGCTGCAATTTCTTCACCCACTCCATTACCTTGAATTTGCTCATTAAAACTGTCATTATTAGGTCCAACCCCCACATCTGTAAACCTTATCTCATCTTCATCTATTGACTCAGTGTTAATGTCAGTTATACCCTCACTTATAGGGACATTACCAAAACTGCCCTCAACAGAAACCACATGGTGCTCAGTGTACACTTCTATCAATTTATGCTCTAGTAATAACTTTAATAAGTCTGAAATTGACCACTCAGTCAGCAGCCTCAAGCCATGTGCTAAAGACTTACCTGGATATCTAAAGTGAATCTTGCTAATTTGTTTGTTTCCTAGCAAATTCTGTATGATGTTGGTAAAATACGACAAAGTAAAATTAGCAATATCAACCTCCACATGCCATAGCATTCCCCCATTATAAACCTTTTGGGTCCCTCGTAAATCTCCAAAAAAAGTACCCCCCCAATACAAATCAATAACAGGCCTGCCACTGTTAATCATAAACAAATACTTTAAAATACTATTAAAAATTGGGTTTGCAGAATATTCAAAGATTAAAGGAAAAAATTAGGTCAAAGAAGGTAAGTTTTAGGGATTATAAAAGTTACATACCTTGTCATTGTATGCAAATGCTTCACAAATTTTCTCGCATGTACGCAAATTAAGCAAAATCGAGTTCTTAAATTCCCTTTTCCAGTCTTGATCAGGCGTTGTAGTTGATTTGTGTCTTCTCCTTCGCACAAATTGCAGTAATTATTTCCCTAAATTTAACCTAATTTTCTAACATCAGAAACACAGTGCAGTTTTGATAGATGGAGGGGCAAAGAATGTCATTTTGCTTGTCACATGAATGTCACATGTTCCATTTTAATTTCCATTAAAATTTAATTCCAAGTCATTAATACCATCCTGTATCTTTCAGCCATATCACAGTCCATGTCACCATTTTCGAAAGAAACCTGCTGGACACATCAACTTGTAATTTATAAACAAGTTCACCTATGGGATCGATATAAAATTTTGTTCAAACACCAAATTGTCATTTTTTTAAAAAGTTCAGACACTAAAGTTATATTAAACCCTTTAAATTATCTACCATTTTAAAACAAGAATAATTTTAATGTAATTATTAGAAAAATAATAATTTTTATGTAACGTTTTCTTTTTCTTGATATAAAACCAAATATTTGAAATGGTCCCCTAGTCAATTATTGGTGGATTAAGCAAGTGGGATTGCCTAATTTGTTTTTTTCTTAAGCTTTGTTTAATCAACTTAAATATTTTTCTAACTGATGCAGAGAGGGTAGTTATAAATTGGCACTATACTATAAGTATAAAGGGTTAATTACATATAAAATCACCACCTTTACACGAATTTTCAAAAATAACACGACCTTTAAAACGTGTCAATTCAGGGCATCACTTTTCATTTATTTTCAAAAACAACATGGGCATGTTTTTAGATAAAATTTTGCTGACTTGAACACCCAATGGGAGTGCCACGTGTCATGCCACGTCAGCAAAAACGCCACTAAAAATGTGTTCATGTTATTTTTGAAAAAAAATAAAAGATGGTGCCCTGAATTGCCATGTTTTAAAGGTCGAGTTATTTTTGCAATTTCGTGTAAAGGTGGTGATTTTATATGTAATTAACCCAAGTATAAATATACAACTAGTTCACACAATCTATTTATACACAAATATATAAATACTGATGACCAACCACCACATACCTCCAAAGCAAATGACAATAAAAATTTGCTTGGTAAATTAATATACACATTTGTAATTCTTTTTGATTTCTTTGAGAGCAACTCAACAACTGTAAAAAATGATAAAAGTACTGTAATTATATGAGATGTTAACTTGTAATTAATCACTATGGTTTGATGGATATTTGGAAAAGAAAAAAAGTCTTGGTTTGTTATCAATAATTAGTCAAAGATTCAAGAGATGAATTATAGTGTAAACAATGACTAGAGATGAATTATAGTGTAAACAATGACCATAGATGAACCATAGACTCAAAAATGACTAGTTATAATAGAGGGTTAATGTAAAAAAAATCACGAATTTTACACGTTTTCATTTTAATCACGCAGTTTAAATTTTTTTAATTTTCATGCACGAACTATCACTTTTTCTCAAATTCAAGCACGGTTATGAGGTGACAATCATTCATTAGTGTAAAATGACCTCCACCTCAACGAATTAAACCAATAGAGCCATGACACCTAAGCATGATGTATGAATTGGAGAAAAAATAGTAGTTGGTGCATAAAAATGAGAAAATTTAAACTACGTGATTAAAATGAAAACGTGTAAAATTTGTGATTTTTTTTACAGTAACCTTATTTTATAACTAGTCATTTTCGAGTCTATGGTTCATTTCTAGTCATTGTTTAGACTATAATTCATAGTCATTGTTTACACTATAATTCATCTCTTGAATCTTTGACTAATTATTGATAACAAACCAAGACTTTTTTTCTTTTCCAAATATCCATCAAACCATAGTGATTAATTAGAAGTTAACATCTCATATAATTACAGTACTTTTATCATTTTTTACAGTTGTTGAGTTGCTCTCCAAGAAACAAAAAAGAATTACAAATGTGTATATTAATTTACCAAGCAAATTTTTATTGTCATTTGCTTTGGAGGTATGTGCAAAAACTAAACTAAGTTCGATTCAATTTGATATTATAAAAAATTAATTGTTGAATTTGGTTCGATTTTAAACATAATTATTCTTAGTTAGGTTCTATTATTAGCCAAACCAAAATTACTAAACTAAATTGGAAACCCGACTAAACTGACGAGTCTAGTTTATTAAAAAAAATTCTTATATTTCAGCTCAGTTCGATTGAAAAAGAAACACTTCGGGTTGGTTCAATTTAATATTATAAAAATATATTTATCTATTCACTTCAATTTCAGACATGAATTAATCAAGTTTCAATATAAATCGAGCCAAAATAACAAAGTGAATAAAAAAATGATGGAAGCTAACAATCCTATTTGGTTTGAAAAATTTCAACTCCTTAAAATTTTAATCAATTTTTAAAAAATAAAAAATTTCGGTTCGGTTGAACTGAATATAAACTTCTAGATACGAGATTGAATTTAATGTTTAATTTATTTTTATTAATATACAATATTTAAAATATATTTAAATATAAATTAAAAGATATAAATCATATAAAAATTATAATATAATACTTTTACTATTTTAATTGTATTAAATTTTAGCGCGCGCACACACACACACACATATATATATTAAAATATTTAGATATATATAAACTACATATTTATTAATTAAATTTTATATGAATGAAAATTTATTCCAATGAGAAAAAAGAGTGAGCCAGTCTCTCTAAAGGGATGATCAGGTTCTAATTTATACATGAACTTTGACAAAATATATACCAACAATAAAAAAATCATTCATTTTATTCAGTCTAATTAAATCTTTTTATTTTTTTAAAAAAATATTTTCAAATATTTTAAAAGTTGTAAATTTATCATGATTTTCAAAATTGGCTTCAAAAAATTATCCACTTTTTAAAATTAATATAATTAATGCCTATAAGCAAATGAATGTGTAAATTTAAAAAACAAAATTAAAAAAAAAAGAGTTGCCGATTTAAATGTCGCTGGATTTAAATATATAAACTTTAAAAATATTAAACCAATTTTGGGAAATTAGATAGATGTCCGGCGAATCTTTTAATTTGGAATAAATTTATAACTTTGAAAGGTATAAATAGATTTATATTTATATTTTTTGTTTTCTATTTTTCAACTAACCGAAACGTCTAAAATATCTATCATAAAATAAAATAAAACGGACAACTATTTAAATATGAAATTCATGCACCTATTGTACTCAAACAATATATAATCATTATAAATCACCAATATAAGATAATTGATTTTCAGGGTCATTTAATTTTTTTTCATTTTTTTCTTTTTAGTGACTAAATTTTAGATTTTTTAATTATACTGAACTTAATATTTTTTGCCAAAATATTTAGATGGTAGCGAAAATTTATTTATTTTATCTAAATATTTGTCATGTATGCATAATTTGGCCTAAAGTTTTCATTTTAAAATAAAATTTTGTATGTGTAATAAGTTTTTACGATAAAACTAACAAAATTCGGTTGTCACATGTCAAAATCAGGCTGCCATCTAAATATTTTTTACGGAAATTTTTTTTTTTACGGAAAAAAAATTATTTGAAAAAGAAAAATTTCAGATGAAGTTACATGAAATTACTAATTTTTATAATTATTATCAAAATGAAGGAGAAAAAAAATTAAATTTCAAGATTTTCGGATCAAAATGTAATATTTCTATCCCGCAGCCTGTAGTGACAAACGTAGAAAAGATCATAGTAACTTGCTTTTGTAATGTCAAAGTAAATTACGTGCACTTATTGTTGTTCCTTTTGGATGTATAACAAACAAAATCTTATACAATCTAGTACTATATTTTCCTACATACTACTAAATTCATCATTTTATTTCCCAAATATTTTACACATATTTAAACTGTATCGTTAGAACGTATATAAAATTTTACTATTTACGAAATATATACTCCCTCCATTCTGAAATAGTTGTCGTTTTAAGGGGATTTTTTTGTTTCATAATACTTGTCACTTTAGAAAACCAAGAAAGCATTTATTGCTATTTTTTCACATATATCCTTCATTAATTCATTGAAAGAATACAAAATACAAATAAAGAGTCATATTAATTAATGTTAACAAGTTTCAAGAAGGGCTAATTTAGTAAAGATACTTATAATTTTAGACATATTTATTGATTTCTTAATTTGTGTGAAAATGGCTAAAGCTATCAAATATGAGGAATTAAAAGTGTATTTTTCATTAAAGTAATAAAGTGATTACAGTTCTTATTTATAGAGCAGAGTTTACTAGTACACGTGTTCCTTCTTTATTGCACATTGTACATCTCTATTCCTATTGGTCTTCAATAAAACAGTTGCAACGGCTAGTGTCCTTTCTGTTACTGTAAACAGTGACTATAACTAATTTTCTGTTTTTGTAAACAGAAGATAAGCAACTATTTTTCTTGCTTTGATTTCTTGCTTCTTGATGGAAGCTGAAGCTCAGTATGCTTAATATCCCCCCTCAAGCTGGAGTGTATAAACTTTGTACACCAAGCTTGTTTAAAAAACTGAGAAAAGAAGAAGAAGATAAAGGCTTTGTGAAGAAATCTGCCAGTTGATTTTCAGAGGAGATTGGAAAAAGATGTATGAGTCCTGATTGTATCTTCTGCCTCACAATGTGACAATCTATGTCAATGTGTTTCGTTCTCTCATGAAACACTGGATTGTGAGCTAAATAACAAGCAGCCTGGTTGTCACAATAAACCATTGCTGGTAGAGGATATTGAATCTGAAGATCTCTGAGAAGATATGAAATCCACTGTACTTCACATGTCAAGTTTGCTAGAGCCCTGTATTCTGCTTCAGAGCTTGACTTTGAAACAGTGGCTTGTTTCTTTGTCTTCCAAGATATTAAGGATTTCCCAAGAAAAACACAGTATCCTGTTATTGATCTTCTGCTGTCAGGACATGTTGCCCAATCTGAGTCTGAAAAAGCTTTGATTTGTGTTGAGTTAGTTGCTGGAAAATAAAGTCCTTGACCTGGAGATTTCTTTAGATACTTCAAAATCCTTCCTATTGCTGCATAGTGTTTCTCAGTTGGACAGTCTAAGTACTGAGATAACTGTTGAACTGAAAAAGCTATGTCTGGTCTTGTGTTGCACAAGTAGATTAGTTTTCCTACTAATCTTCTATACTCTTTTATATCAGAATATGGAGAACTGTCATCCTTTGTAAGTCTTGTTGTTGTGAACATTGGTGTTTTTGCAGGCTTTGACTCCAAATAACCAGTTTCTGTGAGCAAGTCCAGCACATATTTTTTCTGGCATAGATTAATACCAGTCTTTGATCTTGCCACCTCCAGTCCTAAAAAGAATTTCAAAGAGCCTAGATCCTTTATTTTGAATGTTTCATGCAAATAAGCCTTGATTGAATTTATCTCCTGTATATCATTGCCAGACAGAATTACATCATCAACATAGATGAGTAATGCTGTAAAACCAGTATCTTGCTTCTTAGTGAAAAGAGAAGAATCTGATTGAGCTTGCAGATATCCTTGTGAAAGTAAAGCTTCTGTCAGCTTAAGATTCCACTGTCTACTAGCTTGTTTAAGTCCATACAAAGACTTATTCAACATGCAAACTGTGTTAGTATGTTCACAAGAAAGTCCAGGAGGAACTTGCATATACACTTCTTCATTCAACTCACCATGCAAAAAAGCATTGTTTATATCTAACTGTTGTAAAAACCAATTGTTTGTTGCTGCAACAGCTAATAGGACTCTAATAGTTGTTATTTTTGCTACTGGTGAAAAAGTATCTATGTAATCTATTCCATTTTGTTGAGTGTAACCTTTAGCAACTAAACGAGCCTTATGTCTCTCTAATGTACCATCACTATTATATTTAGTTTTAAAAACCCACTTACAACCTATAGGTACTTTACCTTTTGGTAATTCAGTTAAAGTCCATGTGTTATTTAAATCTAAAGCCTGTAATTCTTTTAACATTGCTTCTTTCCAACAGTCAAACTTAATAGCCTCATTATAATTCTTTGGTTCTTTATTAGAATCCACTAAAATAGAAAAAACTTTATGCTGAGAAAGTAAATTATCATATGTAAAGACCTTTGACATAACATGAGGTGATGTTTTATGTTTAGACACAGTACAAACATAGTCTTTTAGAAAATCAGGTTTATGCACAGTCCTATTTGACTTTCTAACTGGGACAATAATCCTACTTTCATTTTGAATCTGAGTATTAACTTCATAATCTGAGTCTGCTAATCCTACTATCTCAGGTTCAACCATCTCAGATGAAATAGAATCAGAAATAGGCAGCCTTGTTTGTTTTCTTAAAATAGTGTCATCTGTAAAAATTTCAACAGAAGCAGGCAATACAGATGCTTTTGACTCAAAAGATGATACTAAACTACTATCTTTAAATGGAAAAAGATGTTCATAAAACCTGACATCTCTTGAAACAAAAACATGCCTAGACTCTATACTATACAATCTAAAACCCTTTGTATTTTCTGGATACCCTAAAAACAAACACTGAGTGGCTCTTGGTGTAAACTTACTTCTGTTATTAGCAATAGTAGAAGCATAAGCAAGACATCCAAAGACCCTTAAATGATCAAAAACAGGAAGTTTCTTAAATAAAATGTTATAAGGAGAAATGTTATTTATAACAGGAGATGCAATTCTATTAATCAAATAAACAGCATGACTAACACAATCAGACCAAAAACTCAAAGAAACATTAGATTGGAATTTTAAAGCCCTTGCAACATTCAATATATGTTGATGCTTTCTTTCAACTATTGAATTTTGCTGAGGTGTATACACACAAGTGGTTTGATGAATTATACCCTGAGATTTAAAAAAATCAACCATATTGAATTCAAGGCCATTATCAGTTCTTATTATTTTTATCTTACTATCAAACTGAGTTTTAACATAGTTACAAAAATTAACAATTATTGCTCTAGTCTCAGATTTCAATTTCATTAAAAATAACCAAGTAAATCTGCTTTTGTCATCTACAATAGTAAGAAAATACTTGTGACCATATAAAGAATGAACTCTAGCTGGTCCCCATATATCAATGTGAATTAAATCAAAACACTTTTCAGAAACAGAAGTACTTAAAGGAAAAGAATTCCTCTTTTGTTTAGCTAAATGACAAATTTTACAATGAAGCTCACTTGGTAATTTTATACTAGAATCAACAGTCTGTAAACATTTCAAACCAGAATGACTCAAATGTCCTAGTCTATAATGCCACAAATTATTAGAATCTACTTTATCAACTAAACAATTCAAACTGTTATCACAAACATCACTCTTTCTAATCTCAGAAGTTGAAATATTGGCAGAGAAACTTGTTGAACCAATCACAGCATTATTATCATGAAAATGATCTTTATCCAGATGATAAAGACCTTGAATCTCTTTAGCTAATCCAATCATCATCCAACTGATATGATCCTGTATAATACAAAGATTTTTATGTAATATGAAACAGTAATCATACTGTTTGATCAATTTACTTGTAGATAAAAGATTAAAGGAAAACATAGGAACATATAGAACATTTTTCAAAATTAACCTTTTACTAAACTCAACTACTCCTATATGAGTAACAGGTATTTTCTGACCATTTGGCAATGTAACAAACACATTTTTAACCAACTCATAAGAAGCAAAAACATGCAAAGAACATGCAATATGATCAGTTGCTCCTGAATCTATGATCCATGTACCATCATTTGTTTTCTCTTTATATGCACAAGCAGTAAAATTTTTAAAATAAGAATAAGCATTAGAAAATGTACCTGTCTGCTCTGCAATAGGAAAAAAATTAGTTGAGACAGTGTTCACTCTTGGTGAAGAAGCTTTTGCAGGCACATTTTGTTGCAGAAGAGACATCAAATTTGTATATTGTTCTTGTGTTATTGGAGGCACAGAATTGTTTGATTCATTATGAGAAACTGACCTATCTTGATTCTGAACCTTCTCATAATCACAGTATTCAGAATTATGAGAAAATTGTCCATCATAAGAGTTCTGTCCTTCATAAACATAATCTCCATATGCAGATTGATCATAAACCTCTTCTTGTTCATTAGTAGTAACTAACTCTCCCACTTGATTCACATAACTCTGAGGTCTATATCTTGGTTTATATCCAGGAGGATAACCATGCTTTTTAAAGCAAATATCAATGGTATGTCCAGAAAAGCCACAATGACTACATATTGGTTTTCCATTATTAGGTGCAGTAAAAAACCTCTTTTGTCCTCCCTGTTGTCCCCCCTGAGTTCTAAACTGACCTTGTGTAGGATTACTACTCATAGGAGGCCTATAAACTCTATTACTTTGAACTCTATTATTACCATAGGACTGTCTATTAAAAGAGTTAGACTGAGCAGCAAAAACCAATGGATCAACAGTTTGAGAATTATTTAAACCAATTCCTAGTTCTCTTTCATGCTGTAATGCCAAGGAAAAAACCTTATTGATCTTAGGCAAAGGTTCCATCATTAATACCTGAGTTCTAATAACAGAATACCCTTCATTCAACCCTTTCAAAAACCTAATTATGCAGTCTGCCTCTTGATAGTCTTTAACCAAAGATAAAGCATTGCATTGACATTGAGGTAAACACACACAAACAGGAATCATTCTCATATTAGTTAGCTCATCCCATAACATTTTTAAATGAGTAAAGTAATCTGTCACAGTCAAATTATTCTGTTTAAAACCATAGATTTCTTCTTGAAGATCAGAAATTCTTGTAACATTTCCTTGAGAAAACCTATCATGTAAATCTTTCCACACATCTAAAGCATTATCAATCCACAAAACACTTTGAGCAATAGAAGAAGTTAAAGACCTTAGAATCCAAGAAAGTACCATTGTATTGCACCTTTCCCATACAGAAAAAATTGAATCATTCCTTGCAGGAACTGATATACTCCCATCCACAAACTTCAACTTATTCTTTGATAAACGACACATTCTCATAGATCTAGCCCAAGAATGATAATTCTGGCCATTCATTAAAGGTGAAACCAAAATCAAAGAAGGATTTTCATTAGGATGTAGATAATATGGACTAGAAGGCATTTCATGATCTGGTATTGTATTAAACGCCATTTTAAAGAACAAGAAACAAGAAAAAAGAATGAAATTTCAAGAAAAAGAGTGTTTGTTTCTCAAGAAAAGAAACAGAAAAGAAAAATTTAAGAAAATAAGAATCTTGTGAACTATGAATGAATTTGAATCTGAGAAATGAATAAGAATTGATCTGAATATATTGAGAATCTGAGAAATGAACTTTAGAAACAAGAAAAGAAATTTGAATCAATGAAGAACTAAGAGAAGAGATTGAAGAACAAAGAACTTGAAGAACAGAACGAAGAACTTGAATAATCTTGAGAATTTTCAGAGTTTGAGCAGTTGTTGCTCTGATACCATATCAAATATGAGGAATTAAAAGTGTATTTTTCATTAAAGTAATAAAGTGATTACAGTTCTTATTTATAGAGCAGAGTTTACTAGTACACGTGTTCCTTCTTTATTGCACATTGTACATCTCTATTCCTATTGGTCTTCAATAAAACAGTTGCAACGGCTAGTGTCCTTTCTGTTACTGTAAACAGTGACTATAACTAATTTTCTGTTTTTGTAAACAGAAGATAAGCAACTATTTTTCTTGCTTTGATTTCTTGCTTCTTGATGGAAGCTGAAGCTCAGTATGCTTAATAAAAGCGACAACTATTTCAGAATGGAGGGAGTATTACAAACTATAACTAATTCATTGCTTTACAATTGCATCGTTTTAATAGTACGTGTCATTTTGACAGAACAATACTTATAGCCGACGTCCAATTAAGATTTTTTTGTTTTCTGTAGTTTTCCGTTTTCGATCTCTCAATGTATAGCCTCCGTTTTTAATAAGCAAGAAGAAATTTGAAAACCCAAAAGTTCAAAAAATTTGAACCTCATTCTTTGCAATTGAGTTATAGATCATTGAAAAATTTATCTTTTCAAATAGATACGCAATTAATTATTTACTTCAGAAATTAATAAAGAGTTTTCGTAATTAAGTAATAATCATCAATTATGCAACCAAAGTATTTGCAAAGCATATCCTGTTAGTGGGGTACAATTAGTATTACCTATTCATATCAGAAACTTATTTTTAGAATAAAAAATTCCATCATCACATATTTTTCTTTGAACTTAAATCTGAATTAGTGATACAGCTAAGCAGTTTAATCACTGATTGAGCCCTATAAATAAAATAAAACATTTATAATTTATACAATATAATACATATATTTAAAAAATTGTAATTTAATATTTATATATAAATTTTTGTAATTAAAAAAATGAATTATAATCAAATTTAAGAATTCGGTCCGTTTTTAGGGTTCAATAGATTTAATAGTTCACCAGTTTGTATGATTTTTTTTCCAATTTAAAGTGGTTGAACCGCTTCTTTTAAAAAGAACGAAACTAGTATGAGCCCCGGTTTAGGATCAACCTGATTATAGCACTATTATTAAGTCACTATGCAAATCAATCAAACCTAATTAGGCTGCAAAATACGAATTAAACTTAAAAAACGTGAATAATTTATATTTTTTTTCAAACTATCATTGATCTATCAATAAAAAACAATAGGTGAGCTCTCAAATAATTACACTGCTAAGGATCTTCGTTGGTGTAGCTTTCTCAGTCAACCGGACCTTATAAAATAGCCTAACAATTAGAAAGAAAATTAAACTATGGGTCATTAGTCAATTTAATTTAATTAATTAATTTAACTCATAATAAAACAAAAAAAGCATTATTAAATACATTTATGGAAATTATTGAAGAGGAAAGAGTTAGAAATGGTGCTTTCAAAAGACCCCAAGGCCACCTCCACTGCAAACTTATTATTTTTTAAATATTTAACTTCTCTACCCTTTTGTTTTTACATTTTTGAATAAGAAAAGAATTATTAAATATAGCTTTCATTAGATCCCTTTTTAGATGTTTTTAATCTATTTTTCTTGTACTTTTCTTTTTCATGCAAATCTTAGGACTCCAATTATTTCCTCTCCTACCTCATTTTAATATTTTGGTTTACTTTTATAAAAGTAATTAAGTTGTGTCATGAGCATGTACTTAGGTTAGTCGTTTTCACCATACCATAGTCGGCATAAAATACGATAACGTTGGCTTGGTATATTTTTTTGACTCTTAAATTTATATAAATTTACCTATTTAATCTATTTGAAATTTCAACTTATAAATTTTATCAGGAGAATTTCCTATGTTACACTATTTTTTATTTTATTTATAATTTTATATTGTTTTTTTGTCCTTACTTTTCTAACCTTTTTTCTTTTACGAAAAATTGCTTTTTTTTTATTTTATAAATACCTTTTTTTTCACTTTTTAATGATTTATTCTCTTTTTTATAGATTTTTTTCTTCTGTGTTTTTATTTTTTTATCGTGTTTTTTAGTGTAACTATGGTGTATTATAGTGTATTGATTGAGTTTTTTTCGTATAATTATGGTGTTTTTATATTTTAACAATAGTGTATATATGTATATATGGTGTTTTGTAGTGTTTTTATAACAAACACAAATACACCATAAATACTGCAAATACTCCATAAAAACATATATACACCAAAAATACACTATAAATGCACAAAAAATACACTAAAACGTAAATACACCATAAAAACACTACAATACACCATAAATCAATTCATTTTTACAAAATCACTAGCATCAAAATAAAAGAACAAATCTATAAACAAAAAGACGAAATAATTATATGAATAATAGAAGAATAGAATTTTATAAACATAAAAATAATAGATCTACAACAATTTCTTTACGAAAAATCTAATTTATCACAAAAAACCTAAAAATTTATAAAATATTTAAAAATGATGTCGGGGAATCCATCAGAAAACACGCGGCGACGAGAAAATCTTTGGAAGAATCGCGACGATGAGAAATTCACCGAAAAATGCGATGGTGAAAAAAATACAATAAAAAATTCACCGGAAGATGTGCAAGTGCGAGATGGAAACAAGCGGCGATCCGAAAAGAAGAAGAGGAAGAAAAAAATTGATAGGGAGAAAAGCGAAAAAAAAGAGAAATTTGATAGGGAAGAGAGAACTAGAGAGAGAGAGAATTCGTGTGAAAAGAGAGAAAAAATGTGTTGGTTATGAGAATCAATGGCGTAAAATGAGATAAAACCTTAATATATATTAAGGTATATTTGATATTATGTTTTAAATAAGGATAGAGAGAAAAATTATTAAAAAATAGGTGAAAAAACTATAAATATATTTTAAAATAAGATACTTTAAAAATAATCTCAATCCGTTAAGTGATACTAATTTTAGAATTCTTAAAAATGAACTTACTTTGTTCATAAGAATTAAGATACCTCAAATTTAACCATTATAAAATTATAAAATACATGTTACTAGCGATATTTCACTCTAAAATTTTGAATTTAAGAGAAAAAAAAAGTGATATGGTATAGGTATGTGAAGTATCTCATATTTATATCGTTGATGTAAAGATGAGAGATAATCAAAGCGTAAATCAGTTGCCATATAGAATGACCAATTTTTTTAAAAATTTGTTATAAGCATATTACAATAATCCATTACATTGTTTTAAAATGAGTTTTACTATATACCGGCCCTTTTCACGAGGCACCCCTCCTTTTAGTTACCTTCTTGCCATTTTAATGAAAACATAATATATTTTTTCCTCTCAACCTCATTTCAATTCTAAAATTGCAATGGCCAATTCCGATTACGATTCCAACCTAATTATAATGAAGAATGGGTATTAAAATTCCGAAAATTTTCTCAAAATAATTTTTTTTTACATTTTTTTTTCGGGGACGTTCCCGGTTTGCATCTCCCTTAAGGAAATGTATTTCCAGAGGGAAGACGCAATTTCGGGGACGTCTCCCCCTTTCTGGGGAGACGTTCCCTCGCCCCTATGGGGAGACGTTTTCTGAAAACGTCTCCTCAGAGGAAAGACGCAAACAGGGGACGTCCCCGAGAAAAAATTTCAAAAAAAACTAAAAAAATTAAACGAAAACTGATTAGGGAATTTCCGTGTCTTTCTCGGTTAGATTCCGACATTTTCACTCGAAATTTTTGTTATTCGTTCTTCGTATTTAAATGTGAGTTGAGAAGATTTAAATATGAGTTTTAGAATTAGAAACAGGTAAAAGAGTATTTTGGTAAAAAAAAAGGATGGTACCTAGTAAAAAGGTGTGGTGTCTAGTAATCTAGTTTAAAATTCAGTAACCAAATTATAAATAAAAATAAATATGATAATTTCAGTAAATTCCCTTAATTGTTTTTTGTCCTAAATTTCCAGAGCAAGATTTGATAAAGACAGAGCAAATCTTTTTGTTATGACAAAGTCACCTTTATTTATGATGAATTCATATCTCTGTTCTTTACAAAAGAAGGATAATTTTGTAAAAATATGAAAATTTGCTCTGTCCCTATCAATTCTTGCTCTGGAAATAGAGCCACCCTAGACCATAAAAATAATTCAACATAAGATCCACGCACATGTTAAATAAGCGAATTGGAGGATACTAAATATGAATAGAGAACTATCTCATTCTTTCTCGATTTGGATTACAGTCTAATGTTGTAGACAAAGGACCAAAAAGTAGAGAATTTAGTGACCTAATTCTTTCATGGGGAATTGCAAAAAGATAGGAACTAATTGAAATAAAAAATATCATGAAACTCCAAAAATCAGAATGTCATAAATAATTGTTTTATGTACGTATTTTGTAATATAAATTGCGTGTCTTGCAAGAGTTGCAAACAATTATTGAGTATACACATATACATACATTATGGAATAATCATTCGGATAAATCCATCTATAACCCTTATTCTATATCATTTTTATTCAAAAAATTCATGTACTATATTTTATTCTTTCGGTCCTTTTGCTTGCTTAATTTTTGATTTTCAGATATATTTTTTTAGTTTTTTTAATTCTTCTACTTATTTTTTTTTGTTCCTACAGTCCCTTAAAAGGACCTAAAAATCTTGCCAAGTACAGAGACCCAAATGTAAATAATTTTAGTATAGGGGCCTTTTGAATAAAATCAGTAAACTAAAGGGGTTCCGTATGAATTTTGCCTAATCATTCTTGATACTAACAAGACGTGAATTTTTTGTCCTTCTCTTCAATTATAAGGGGGCCAATTAGTTGCTCTATATCTCAAGGAATATCTTATAGTATTGTTTATTGTTTATTGTTTATCGTTTGACACCTCATCAACTTATCATTAGAAATGCGCATTTGGTTACTGCAATTCTAAAATCACTGCAATTCTAAAATCAATAGTATAAATTACTAGTTTAATTTAAATTATGTTCAATTAATTTATACCATTCATTTTCTACAAATGGAGTAAATTAAGTAAATATGATCTCTCATTATTTGATTTTCTTCATCTAATCTAAACTTGCCAATTATATACGGAATATGCAACATCGTTTATTTTAGTCATCCATTTTTTTTTTCATTTGGGTTATGTCAAAATAATACAAAATTCATATAATCTTAATATTTTTACGAAATTTTATATTACAACAGTATTTTTCACAAAAAAGTAAATTTATCCTATATAATTTTATTAACATCCAATGCTTTTATGTTTAAAAATTTATCACTTTATATTTTTATTTTAAATAAATACATTTTTAAGGAAAATACAACATACACTGTCTTTTAAAATTTATTAAAATACTTTAAAAGTTTAAACATAACACTTCATATTCGTCTATATTTTTTATGTAAAAAAATATATGAAACACCAGAAAAATATTAAAAATATACCTCCGGAGTCTGATGACCGGTCCTAGAATTTGACCGGAATTTTTTTGGTCAACAACATTGAACGGTGGTCAACAGACGGTCAATAGACAGTCAACACGTAGTTAACAACGGTAAACACTAACACACGGCTAACACTTGATATGTAGATTGTTGACTTGGTTGATTATATTTGTATGGGTGTTTTACAAGTGTTTTTAGACGTACTTTTAGTGTTTCTTTTACATTTGTCGATATTTTTCTTAATGTCTTTTAGTGTATAATTAATTTTCTAGGACTATTATATATGATATGTTTTAAAGTTTTCATTTAAATCATCTTTCATTTTTCAAAACTATGTAATTTTGCTTACACTTATGTAGTTCTAATGAATTAAAATAATATTTTACATTTAATTTAGATATAAACTTGATTTTTTTACCGAATTTTTATACGAGTGAGATTGTACATATCGAGCTCTTTTACGACTCAGTTCACCAACTTTTTATTGGAGCTTATATAAGAGACCATTTACAAAAATCAAACGAGCTTATAGACGAGGGTTTTGTGAACGTAAACAAGCCAATTCATGCTCGACTCCTTTAAACAAATGAATATAAAATCAAACTCGAGCTCCGTTCGTTTAGGATAACAAACATAAACTGAACTTTTATCGAGTTAAGCGATGAACAGCTTGTGAGCAGCCCGGTTTGTCTCCAACTCCTAAATGTGTGAGTTGGAGATAGCCTAATTGACAAAAGTATAATAATGGTAAAAGACAAAACATCAATAATGCATCTCCAACGAGTTGCAAGGAAATATCTTGAAAACAGGATCTTTAATATACCAACAATTTTAATATATACTTATCAACTTAATTAATTCAATTAAATACTAATTAATTGGATTAAGTATGTACGTAAGAGGAATCATGTGAGCAGAAAAGTCATTATAAATGAGCTGTTGTGGTTCCACATTCAAACAAGAGTTAGCATCTTAATTCAATTTAATTAAGCATTACTGAAATTGCAAAGAAGGATCCGTTTTGAATCACTTTCAAATTGTTTTAGGTAAAAAAGCATTAATTTCCCTTTAACTATTCTTTTTAGCTGTCTCTCAACACATTTCTGCCCTTTTCTACAGCTGTGTCCCTCTTTTCAATTTTGTTTTTTAATTTTCACCACGTGATTGGTTTTATTATTAAATATCCCGTTGGATTTTGGAGACTTGCAATTTTTTATCTCTTTTTAAAAACGAATTAAGTGGCAATATATCCCCTTAAACAATTGACAATTAACATATAAATTAATTTTATATACAAATTAATACACAAATTTGGAATTATGGGCAATTGGTCTCCTTTTAATAATTTGGCCTTTTAATTTGTAAGTTAATTCTTCCTTTAATTAGCAATTTGCTCCCTTAATTTATAAATTACTTTGTTAAAATAAAACTAATTGCTCATAATCACTAAGTTCGTGTACTAGTTTGTTCACAAAATTTATTTATATGTTAATTGTCCATTACTTACAAGTTGATGAGACAATTTGCTATTAAAGTCTTTTAAAAACCTTTCATGATTATTCTATTGTTATATTCTTACTCTTACCATAATCTTAAAAATTATCCTTACATTCCTTTTTTAAATATCATTTCTGAACAAAATATATAGATTAAAAAATTAGTATTTATTTAAATAGTAAGGTAATCGTACATAAATATACTAAAAATCAAAACTAATAAATATTTTTTATTCCAATAATTAAAATAAAAGACGATGATGAAAAAAATATTTTAAAATTTATTAATAAGTAAAATGGACAAATGTTTTAGTACAAATGTTTTTTTGATGAACATTTAAAAAAGAACAAAAAATATATTTTTAGTTCAATTTAATAGTAGAAAGATGAAACATATAATTAATACTAATATATACGATGAATCAAAGCAGAACATATATAGGATATATATATATATAGTAGGTTTCTACTTTCCTTTTTTTTCATTAACAAACCAAAAAAAACACATATTATTTATAAAAAAATTATTATCAAATATTATTTATAAAAAAATTATTATAATAAAAAGAAGCAAAGCCGGTATTTGAAAGTAGTAGATAAATAAATATGTATTAAAGCAAGTCAAAAAGATTAGGAAAATATTTAGAATATAAAATAACCGTTTCAACCAGTTTTTAACCAGCGGTTCATATCGATTCACTTTATATATTTTAGGCTTAATTTCTTAAAAACCCCCCACCTTGCATTTTTTTTTCGTTTATACCCTGACCTTGTAAAAACACCATTTGTACCCAATTTTGAGTTTTTATGTTTCATCTCTACCCAAAAGCATTAAATTGTACTCTTTTCATTTGAAAAAAAAGTTTAAAACAATCCTTCATTTTTAACTTATATACGAATTAGATAATAATGTTATTAATAGTACAAAAATACCATCTTTTTCAAAAAATTAAAAATAATAATAAATTTTTTTAATTTTTTTAAAAAATATTTCGATTTTTTTTTTAATTTTTTTAAAAATATTTCCGACAAAAAAAATTAAAAATAATAATAATTTTTTTAATTTTTTTTTTATTTTATCAAATTAAAAAAATTAATTAATTATTTGGATGTATTTGATTATTTTTTAAGTTTAAGGATTTATTTGTATATTTTAAAATAGAAAAAAGTATGTTTTAAACTCTTTTTCAAATGAAAAAAGTACAATTTAATGCTTTTGGGTAGAGATGAAACATAAAAACCCAAAATTGGGTACAAATGGTGTTTTTATAAGGTCAGGGTATAAACGAAAAAAAAGTGTAAGGTGGGGTTTTTTTAAGGAATTAAGCCTATATTTTATTATGTAACTCGTTAATCATTTTTTAACATTTTGTTATTAGATGCACTGTCCATCATAATGTGAGAAATTAATGTATTTTTTAATTATTTTCACAATGGTACAATTGGAAAAGTAGAGTCCAGAATTACAACTCCATTAGAAAGTTTCTTCCTCTTGCGTTTAAAACTTTCAACTTGTTCTTTCTGAATTAAATAACTGATTAAATTAAACATAGCTAAGTCAAATAAAACGATGTTAATCAAATAATAATTTTAAAACAATAATACTTAAAATATGCCATGAGGCCATCAACAATAATGGTGTCACGGAGTTTCTCGGAAAAATGCGTATTTGAATGTTTGCAGTATTCCACTTTTTCTAATTGGGTCCTTTCATTTTTATTTATAACGATTGAGACCTTAATATTAAGTTTCTCCATCACCTAAATGAATGGCGTATACTCCATGCTTCGTTAGTGCAACTGGAATAAAATCTTTATTCCATTTTTTTATATTGTTTATTTTTAAATTAAATCCATGTATTTTTATTTTTGTTAAAAGTAAATCCTTGAATATGTTATTTTTTTCAGTTCGAATTGCAACTGTTAACATTTCTAGTGACAGGTGGACCTAATGTTTATAAAATTAAAGGTGTAGAAATTCGATACATATAAATTATAATGGAAGAATCCAATTCAGAAAGATACAATAATATAGGAACTCAAATACGCATTTTGCCGAATTTCTTCCTATATAAAGCCATTTTCTGCAACAATGCTTTCTCCCCCTCTCCTCTTCTTCTCCTTCACTCTATTATTACTCTCATATTCATTTCTGCTCCAAAGAAATAGTATTTACACTTGGTATGATTATCTTCTTTTCGTAATCTAGTATTTTAAAAAACGGTCCTAACAATATATTCTATTTAGTTTTTTTTAATACTCCGGATTTAAGGATCGTTTTTGTAAATAAAAGAAATTATAAAAATGTAAAATTCGATAAATTTACGTGTAACATATCAATTCAAGATATGCATACAATCTATTCTAGTGGTTGTGAATTGTGCACTAATGACATACATTTATAGTTTATCCACTCATCAAACTAGACATTTCATTGCATATTTAGCTAATCCTGGTTCATCTTTTTAAATGCTTTTAGTCATAAATCATGCGCAATTACATTTTGAGACTTAGATTGAAGCTTCAATTTAAATTGGGTGGGTTTAAATTATCATTAAACTTGGGATTTATTCATTTTTGTTGTGTGATTAAGGTTTCCTGAGCAATTACTATGGAGTTTGATGATCACTACCTCCAGGCACAAAGACCCAAATATGACTGCCTTTTGTTTGGTAAGATGATCAACTTATTAATTCATGATATTAATTAATTTGGTGTACTAAATTGCAAATATTTTCATCACTAATAATTTATTTAAATTTGCAGATCTAGATGACACCCTTTATCCTTATAGTTCTGGTATGGCAGCAGCATGTGGCCAGAATATTAAAGGTATACAAAATTTTAGATTTTCAAATGTATTTACGAATATGGAAATGAAACGTCAAAATGTAGAACTCGATAATTTTTTTGTAGAATATGAGTTTATATTAAATTAATACTTTTAATTTTATACAGATTATATGGTTGAACACCTTGGCATAGACAGGAGCAAAATTACCGAACTGGGTAATCTTCTGTACAAGAATTATGGGACAACAATGGCAGGCCTAAGGGTATATTGGACATTTTCTATTCTTTTTTAGTACCCTTTGCTTGTTAAATTTCATGAGTTGGTCTCTTATGGTGACTATTTTAATTGTTCCAGGCAATTGGGTATGACTTTGATTATGATGAGTACCACAGCTATGTTCATGGAAGATTACCTTATGATAACTTAAAACCCGACCCTGTTTTAAGGAGTCTCTTATTAAGCATACCAATCCGAAAAGTCGTGAGTATCTAAATCAAATTCTCTCGTTAAAATTTTATATGAACCGGGTCTAAGAATTTTTGAATGTATGATTAATTTTTTTTAATGATTCTATTATGTTTAGATCTTTACAAATGCGGACAAAGTACATGCGCTGAAAGTACTTGGCAAGCTCGGATTGGAGGATTGTTTCGAAGGGATTATATGTTTCGAGACACTAAATCCTACCCATAAAAATACAATTTCTGATGATGAGGATGACATAGAATTTATAGGATCAGCTTCTGCCACTACCCCTACAATTACTCATTATAGTCCTGAAATTTTTGATATTATTGGACATTTTGCACAATCAAATCCAACCACAGTCTTACCAAAGACTCCTATTGTCTGCAAACCATCAGAAATTTCCATAGAAAGAGCTCTGAAAATAGCCAATATTAATCCTCTAAGAACTGTAAGTTTGACTAATATTATTCATAAAAAAAATTGAGTAATTTTTCTTCAAAAATTGCAGCTGTTTTTTTTTTGTCAAATTATTGATCTTGTAATAATTTTGTATTTGCAGTTGTTCTTCGAGGATAGTGTCCGAAACATACAATCCGGAAAAAGAGTTGGTCTTGATACTGTTCTGGTGAGTCCGATAATTTTTGAATAATTTGAAGGGTTTTTATACATTTAGCCAATTTAATATTTAATAATTAATTTTAAAATTTGTGTACATAATGGAATATTATAGTAATGTTTATTGAATGATTGGCAGGTAGGGAGTTGTTTGAGAGTAAAAGGAGCAGATTATGCATTAGAAAGCATCCACAACTTGAGGGAAGCAGTTCCACAACTTTGGGAGGCTGAGATTAAGGCAGAAGTTGATTATCCTTCCAAGCTTTCAAGAGAGACACCTGTCACTGCTTAGAACCATAATTATCATATCATTTTTATTAATTAATTTCAAGTGATTTGGAATCCATCCCTTCAATGTAATTGAGCTCTAATCTCAAAAGAAGATTCCAAATTCAACATGAAAAAAAAAATTATGTAAATTGCCCCGTTCTCAGCATGTAGTGTCAATTTGTTCCAATCATTCGCAAAATTGAAATAAAGTTTTTAATTTTATATTTTTGTGGCTATACTTGGAAGAATGTATATTTATAAATAGAATAAATAGAGGCCATCATAAAATATTCATAACAAAATGGATAAAATGTGATAAATTCAATACAAATTTGAGAGTATATTAATTTTTTTACTAAAGATAAAATTATAAAATTAATAATATAATTTAACCAACGAATTATATTTTAAATAGTATAAATGTATAACAGCAGTCTGTTAAAATTGTAGGTTCAATTTCACCTATAAACTTCCCTTTCTAATTATAAAAAAAATAAGAATTTAAATAAATGAGAAAATGCAATTTGTTCTTTTTTCATCATCAATGAGTGGAGTCATAATCAAATTTGCCATCATGAGTAGTCGAGCTAATAATTGCAGTGGATGTCCATCAAAATCCAACCCGCTTGAACCATATTTGAATACTAATTGTTTTAGTAAGTTCGACTCGAATTTGGATTTGAATTAAAATTATTTTTATGTACATATTTTTATTTTTAAGATCCGACAAAATTTAGATTCAATGTATAATATAGGTCTAATGGTAAAAAAAAAAAAACCCAAACTTTTACGACTTGTTGCAATTATATCAAATCTTTTAATTTTTGCAATAATATTCAAATTGTATTTTGTTGTTGCAATAATATCCAGATTGCATTTTTTGTAGCAATAATAGTCAAATTGATGGCTAAACTTGTTGTTTCCAATTAAGATATTAGGCTATTGTTATGTTTTGATGTATAACAATATAGTAAAAGTTCAAAAAAATGACAAAAAACTCAAAAAAGTTCACATAAAAAGTGCAATTTGGATATTATTGCAATAAAATAATGCAATTTGGATATTATTGTAAAATTTAAAAGGTTTGAATATAATTGCAACAAGTCGTAAAGGTTTGGAATTTTTTTTGCCATTAAGCCTATAATATAAGACCGGACGTGGATAATAAATATAAAATGACCAAGCTCAAGCCATGTTTATAATTGTAACTAATAGTGTTAAATTTGATTGTATTATTATGAGCAAATCCGTCAAAGTCCGACCTATGGACATTTATATAAAATAGTAATTAAATGACATGTCATATTTAATTTTTGTCACACATCGGATATATAATAGTAATAAAATGTCATTTATGATATGAGAAAAGGTTTTATAAATCAAAATCTAATAGTAAATAATAGGTAGATGCAATGGAAGATTTGCTGCCCATATATATAACAAGATAATGACTTGTTTTTTTATTAGTATCATTTACATCGAAGCTAAATTATTGACGAGCAATAATATTTAAGCTTATCAAGAAGATAGACTATAATGTTTCAGAATATTAAATTCTTCAATAAATGACTTGTTGCATAATTTGCATATGATTGAATGTTGTGATCTAATGTGACGTTACAAAAGTTTATAATGACAACTACAATGCCTTCAATAAATCAATGGTAACGCTATTTTAGATTAATATTGTGGGATGAATTAAAAAAAAAATTAGTGGGATTTATTTATTTTATTGCAACTGTATATTTTCTTTAAAAAAACTATAAGTAAAAGAAAATTATAGCAATGATTTGTGGACTTTTCTTAGTCTTAGTATATTGGCTTTTGAAGTTTTATTTTTAATATAGTAATATTTTGATTTGTTAGAATATATTAGATAAGTAATCCAACTGTTTATCGATCATCAATATACTAAAAACAGAGAAGTAAGTTTCATATCTTTTAATTGTTATTGTCATATTTGCAAAACAAATGACGTCGTATGTGCAAATGATACACTTGTATATTGGTTGAGCAAACGGTTTTTCGATTCAGTTTGGAAGTAAAAATATTAAAATCGATAAATTTTTTAAGAAACTAAAAACTAAACCAAATTTTAGGATAAAATTCGGTTAAATTCGATTCAATTTTTGATTTTACCGAATTAGCAACTCTCTCTGTTCAAATAACCCCTTATGAAGTGTTTAGATTCACAATTATGGCATACTTGTGCTGGTGGAATGGTTCAAATGCCATCTATGAACAATAAAATGTTTTACTGCCATCAAGAGCATAGTGAGCATGTTCAAGGGAGTGTTGATTTCAAATTTTTAAGTTTCTGCCATAATTCCTTGTAAGGTTTTGGTATTAAATACTTGGCAAATCCTGAAACTGATGAAGTTTTTGCTAATTTAAAATGATTTCTTCGAGTGATAGGGAGATTGTATTTTCGGATGATGAGTGTGATTAGGGTTTGTGTAATGGAGGTGACCCTCAAGAGAAGCCTACTTTTTTTGCAAAGATTCAGTTTTTTAAACGTAAAACTAGATCAAAATTCAAATAATAAAATAAATTAGTTGGTTAAATAGCCAATTTGGTACTAATTAATTTACTAGAATTAAACTGGTTATTTTACCAATTACTAGGATGAAAGAAAGTATGTGGATAGCCTCTCTTAGGCTGCCACATGGAAATACTGCAAGAACGCACAAAATTTTTATTACTATCTTGATACTCTATCCCACTATGAAATAGAAAAGGCTTAATGGCAAAAAAAACCCAAACCTTTACGACTTGTTGCAATTATATCCAAACCTTTTAATTTTTGCAATAATATCCAAATTGTATTATTTTGTTGCAATAATATCCAAATTGCACTTTTTATGTGATTTTTTTTTAGTGTTTTGCCATTTTTGGAGACTTTTACTATATTATTATACATCAAAAAATAATAATAGCCTAATATCTTAATTGAAAACAACAAGTTTAGCCATCAATTTGACTATTATTGCTACAAATAATGCAATTTGGATATTATTACAATAAAAAAATGCAATTTGGATATTATTGCAAAAATTAAAAGGTTTGGATATAATTGCAATAAGTTGCAAAGGTTTGGGTTTTTTCTACCATTAGGCCAATAGAAAATGACGATTGAAGTATTCGTGCTATCTTAATTAATAGGTGTAGAAATAAATTGTATGCTTGCATGGGGCGTAAAAAAACTAGATCTTGTCAAACTATATTAAAAACAAGCGGCATACAATTTTTTTTTAAAAAAATAGTTATTAGTGAGTTTTTTTTTAACATAGTACTACGCTTTGAATATTTTTTAAATTATATATTTGTTTTGTAATTAGAATATGATATGGAAAAAAAATATATTATACCACAATGTATATAGTAGAAATGATGTCGTATAACTTAATTATTTTATACAAATCCTTTATCTCAATTACTATTATCATTTATTTGTTATAATTTTTCAAAATATAGTCGAACTAAATAAATAAAAGTTATGCGTCATTATATCGGACGATTTAATAAAGTGGTACAAACGCTTTAGTTTATAGAATTTGACCAAAATGTAAAGCTATTAGATATTTAACTACTGACATGGGATATTAAAAAGTTCTATTTTCTACAATAAATATTAAGAACTTAAGAAGTTGGTTTTCTCAATCAGAGTATATTTTATTTTTAAAGCAATATCATTATTAGCATGTGAGTTATTTGATAAATTTTGCTTTAAATTATACTCCCTCCGTCCCACAAAAATAGACCATTTAGACAAACACAAAATTTAAGAAAAATATAGTTAACTTTGTTAAAATTAGGTTTTTTTATTGGACTTTCCAATTTTATCATTTTATAATATTTAGATATATAAATAATAATTAATGACTAATTTGTTTATTGGCGAGTTTTTTTATTGGACTTTTTAATTTTATCATTTTGTAATATTTAGATATATAAATAATAATTAATGACTAATTTGTTTATTGGCGAGTTTTGTATTGAAACATGAAGTCATTAATTCATTTTAAAATAATTAGGCATATTTATTAGGGGTATATAAGGCTTTCAGTTTTTAAGTTGCTTACCAAATTTAAAAGGTGGCCTATAATTTGGACGCCAAAAATAGAAAGGTGGCCTATTTTTGTGGCACCGAGGGAGTAATAATTTTAAGTAAGGACAGCTTATAAATCTAAAAAAATGTGTTTTCAACATAAAAGGAAATAATATCCAAATCGTGAAGCTGAAGTTAGTGAGCAAACAAATACAATCTGGCAACAGAGCATTATATCACTAAGAATTATATAAATAAGCTGCTACAAAATGTTAGATAACCAACCCCAGAAACGCATATGATACATCTCGTAATTCTAGACATGGAACGAGTAAATGATACAACAATATACAAATTCAGTTAAACGAATTTAACTTAATGTGAATACATTCGGATCATATAAGAATCAACATATTTATAACATGATTAATTTTATATTTAAACGAATTATATACGGCTAACCTGTTTAAATACGATAAAAATATTTTTATAAAAATATTATTGAATTTTAATAGGTATATTCTATTTATACTCTATTAAATAACTCATATGTTATTTAAATAATTAAACCAGTTTAAATATATCATTCTAAACAGGTGGGTTCATTAACACATTTACTTAAATGTGTTTATACGTATTTTGTCGTGCTATATACTCTATAATAAAATGTGTCGTGTTTGTTTTATAATTACATTTGATTAATAATTATGTTACGTTTGTATTTTAACTAATTCTATTTCGTATTTAAACAGATATGTGCCCTTTATGACTTATATATACACAAATTGCCAAGTCTAGTATATTATTCCAGATCTATACTATATATAAAAGCACGGATGGGGGGGGGAACAGGCAAATTTACTGAATAATCCTTTTCAGTTTATTACTAAATAAAGGTTTTATAGTCATTAACTAATTAGTTATTTAATTAATCAATATTATAATTAAAGTCCTAATTAGAATAGATAGCTAAATTATCTCCAATTTAGTTTTTAGTATGTAAAAAATAACTAAATTGTCTCCAAATTAGTAGAAATATCTATTTTTTAGTTTGATTTAACTATAAAATTAAAACATATATTATTATTTGGTCAGATTTTCAAATTTAAAATTTTCCTATTTTCTTCAAATTACATATGGGCGAATGGTGCATAAAAATGATATATTAAGTATTCAATTTCTTTTGTCACGACCCAAAATCGAGGGCCGCGACCGGCGCTAGGGAATGGGAATTATAATTCCGAATCCCGTAGCAAGCCTGAAATTCACTATAAATTTTTCGCAATTATGTTATAACACGGAAGCATTTAATTATGAAAACATTAATAGTCATTTTATAAACACTGACTGCGTAAACCTAACATCCTTACAATATTCATGCTATACATAACAGTAGTTATAAATATTTTCCAACACTATAAATCATAGGTCATGACTGATCATACAATGTACTACTGCAGCGGTCGCGGAAGTCGGACTGTACATAGCTAAACAAACTTCCGGCAAAATGATGGACTTTCAGTCACTCCAAGTCTAGGTACCTGAAATGTTTTAAAACCACGGGGTCAGTCTAAGCTGAGTGAGATATACCTTACTAACGGTATTATAAAAAAAATAACATCGCAAGTGAAAATCATTTATTCAAACAAACATAATATTAATTATATTACAAACAAAGAATTGATCCAATATAAACCTTAATCTTAAACTCCTAACCTTTCCTAACATGTATCGTATTTATATCAAATCAATTTGATCCAAGTGGTACGATCCCGAGATAATTCAACCGAATTACTCGTTACCACGTGGCATAGTCCCGAGATAGTTCAACCGAGTTACATCATGCCACTGCTTAATCCCATGGTGTGAGTCCCGAGATAGTTCAACCGAGTTACTCACCAGATACGGGTCCCGAGATAGTTCGACCGAGTTACCTCGTATCTCCCAAAATTATAATCCTCCTTTCCGATACCCAAACATATTCCATTTCATAATCATATATTGAGCTCATGTCAAACAATTCTAAGTACAGACATCTATTCTCTTACAAACACCGGTGATCACACGGCCTATTGACGCCCAATAGGTAGCTTGTTTCTTCGGATCACACACCAATTCCAAACATAGAACAAATAGTAATAAACGATATACAAAATGTCAAACATAGAACAAACAACAACCAAAACACCACTCAATTTGATCCAACATCAAAAATGTAATTCATTCTCAAATATATAATAAATCAATTCACAATTTAATTATCAAACATAAACTATTAATATATATATAATCGTCTATATATATATATATAATAAGTCATATTCCGTGTATCTCACGGTAGAATAACCATTTAATTCATATAATTTCAAATCACAACAGTTATTATATAATGCTATGTATTTTTATAACTTATAAATAAAATATTTTATAATATACTAATAGTGTAAAAATACGCGAGAGTAAAGTATACTCACTCCTTGCTTTCCAATCCAAAATTGTTTATGCTCATTAGTCTTGGCCGAATACTCCTAGGCCAAAACCGTCGATCTCGTCGCCTCTCGGTTTGTCTGTCACAAACGAGGTTCAAAATACATTTATATCTCATTGGCATTGTAAAATCAAAACTATTAAATTACTATATTAGGTTAAGTCTTCTTAACTTAAACCCATCTATAATGCCTAATCAATCCTATAAAACTCGCTCAAATGTCTAAATTTGCTTCGTCGCATTGTTACGTCAATTTTGTCTTTTTCGTGTTTAAATCTCAAAATGCTTAACCTTAACATCTTTTCCTTTAGCAAATTGAGTTTAAAACAGCATATATAACCTTTAAAATTCTTGATTTCATACAATATTAACCTTAGTCGAAATGCACTTCATTTCACTAAACGTCGCCTATCGATTCCTACTCGGTTCAAACACGATACAAAAACAACATTTGAAATTCGTTTAGCACCACTATTACCCTAAGTCATTGACCTTATTATCAACTTAGGACAGTCCTATTACACTTTCTATAACCATTTTACTTATTCATTTCGATATCAACTTTTTAACATAAGTTTCGTCATTTACGTTCTATGTTTAAAACGTCAAGTTTATGGTTATTCTTTTATCCTTTTAACCGACTTAAATCAGCCTATAATTCAATGTGATTACCTATATATCAACTTCTAATAATGCCATAGTACCTAACCAATTCCAACTACAAATCTTTAACATTTCATCCTAAAAATTGCTTTTACGTCAAGTTTATTCCTAGTTTCGTAACTCCATTAACTATCGAAACAATTACGCACTCGAACACAAACGGAGGGTGGCATCAGCCCCCTTCCCCTCAACTCAGCCCTCCCCTTATTTGAAAGGGAAAGGGCCGGCCAATGCCCTGGTGTGTCGCACCAGGGCTGCTGCCCGCAGCAGCTCACCGTGCTTCGGCACGATGAGGGTCCGACCACCATGGCCATGGGCACCCCCCTTCAACACATAAACTTTCATCAAACCCTAACACCCCACAATTTAAAACTCTCACAACTCACTCAAGCCATCCCCTAAATTTAGCTTTAATCAATCAAAATCATGCCAAAACTATTAATTATAAACTTATAAACATCATTTTCAACCATTATCATCAAAACAGAAATTTACAGCAGCAACCCTAACTTTAAGATGAGATTTATACCTTGAATTATTGGGCTCAATCAGTAGGTATGGTTCTCCTCTTTCCGTTGCCGCAAGAATCGACCAAAACCGAGCTAAAACGAATAAGTTATGATGAATTGAAAATTTGGTTTTCATAAGAAATTGATATGATGAAGATGGTGAGGGTTTGAGCTGAGAATTGGGGTGTATATTCTGATCTTAATCATTTAATTGACTATATATATTTATGGCAAAAATGCACTTCAACCCTTAATGAAGCCACCTCCTCAACATTTAGTCCTAAGCTTTTCTTTTACTCAATTTAGTCCAAAAATCACTCAATCGTTAAATCTCGATAAATTTCGTATTATTTATGTACAAATAAATAATACTCTTCCGCCAACTCACTATTTAGACTCCGCTAATCGATTTTGCCAAATTTTGGCTAAAACGCTCAATTTTCCAATTTGAGCGAAAACGACGATTTCCGTCACTTTTTCATCCTTATTTTTCTTTTATGAATATTGATATCCAAATTATTAATATTATTTTCTTAATTACTGATTCCCGTCAATAATTTATTTATTTAATATTTTTCGGGAAATAAAAATTTCATTTTCTAATTTCTCGGGGACTTAATCTTATTTTTAATTCCAACTTTTCCTTAGTCCCGTTTAATTAATTTAGGCATTACAAATATTGAAATTTCTTCTTTAAATTTCAATATCGACCTATCCTCGTTCTTAATTACTTAATTCCTTCGCTAACTCTTTTTTTTTCTAGTCGCTCTGACTATTAATTTAAATTGCGTTGCTCACTTCGGCAACGTTAAACGTACGTGGTATTACACCTTTTTTTTATCCTCATAGCCATATAAGTTTGATTTTATGATGAAAGTTTGGATGAGAACGTGTTTACAATATAGTGCTATTCCTAATTCAATTGTGAGCTCGGCAAGTATTGATATTCCTAATTCAATTACTTTAATAATACAAGCTAAATGAGTAATCATTAAAAGCACAGATGGGTGGACAGACAAATTTATTGAATAATTCTTTTTAATTTATTATTAAATAAATGTTTTATAGTCATTAATTAATTAGTTATTTAATTAATCACTATTATAATTAAAATCTTAATTAGAATAGATAGCTAAATTATTCATTTAGTTTTTATTTTTACTTTGTAAAAAATAACTAAATTGTCTCTAAATTAGTAGGAATACCTATCTTTTAGTTGATTTAACTACAAAATTAAAATACTGTATTTGATCAATATATTATTATTTAAATTTTTAGCTTATTATTTTTAAAGGTATTATTAATAAAATTAAATTAATTATGGTTATTATGGTTATTATAAAACCAAAAAAGAATAAATTCAGTATGAAAAAAATTTAATAACCGAATATATTATATTTACTTTTAAAAAAATTATTAACTAATTTAATATTAATTATAAATAAAAAATTGATATAATTATAATAAATTTACTAATATATACATTGACGAGTTACGTTACGAGCCACGTGTATAGCACGTAATGCGAAACTAGTTATATTAAAATGGCCGACTATCAATGGGAGTTGGTCCAAGTGGTAAGCGGCTTGATATCGCTTAAGCAAGGTCTCGGGTTCGAGTCCTTGTGAATGCAGAAAATTCTCACTGGCAGACTCACCCACCATACTAGGTGCACGACGCGGGTCGGATCCGAATTAGTCAGGGCGTAGCCTTGAAAACCGGATGGGCGTAAAAAAAAAATGGCCGACTCATTCATTGTTGAATAATTGAATCATTGCTATCCTTCATTTGGTCCAACAAATATAGCTGGAATACCAAACACGAATTGCCAAGTTTAGTATATTATTCCAATTTTTTTTTCTTTTCAAAAATAAATAATCTACCAATCATGAAATAATTTGGTTCGTACACTAAGAAAATATCTATGCATGATTTTATATTTCAGTAAAATAAGTACTATATCTTTGTGTAATCTAATTTGTTGCTTTCAGTTACCTTTCCAAGTTATTATACTATCTCTGTTGTGGAGAAATTACAAAATGCATATTGTTGTTTTAACTAATTATATAATTTGAGTAAGTAACATTTGATGGCTAGTTCCACTTCAAAAAAATAAAGGCTTAATGGTAAAATAAATCCAAACCTTCACAACTTTTTGCAATTTTATCCAAACTTTTTAATTTTTGTAATAATATCCAAATTGCATTATTTTTGTTGCAATAATAGCCAAATTGCACTTTTTATGTGAATTTTTTTAAGTTTTTTGCTATTTGTTTGGACTTTTACTATATTATTATACATCAAAAAATAATAATATACTAATATCTTAATTGAAGACAATAAATTTAACTATCAATTTGGCTATTATGCAAAAAAAAAATACAATTTGGATATTATTGCAAAAATTAAAAGGTTTGGATAAATTTACAACAAGTTATCAAGATTTGAGTTTTTTTTACCATTATGCCAAAAACAAATATGTAATGGCTTACAATCTGTTTCAGCCTTGAAATTATTTGGGCTGTAGGCCCAAGTTGATAAGAAGATAAATGAGTTTTTTATGAGAAAATTACGGAAATAGGCTACAAAATGGCCTTTTTTACAAAAATACTAAAACTTCCAAATTCTTTTATCAATGCTAATTTTTTCTTTACTTTTTTGAGCTGATAACGGTTAAATATTACATTGCATACCTAATTGATCTCAGCCTTACATAATAAATATTTAATACATCGTAGATAGATAAAATATCTACGATGTATTAAATATTTATTATAACTTTATATATTTTTTAAAATGCAAACATTTATAATTTAATTATTTTATATAAAAAATTAAATTCAAAAACATTTTAAATACTTATAAAAATATCTTATAACATCTCAGAAATTAATATATTGTTAAAAAGAATGTATCTAAATTGCGGCGAAGTTAAAAAGCACACATATCTCGATCAATAAGTTCAATCGGGAAGTGATAAAGATGTTCGTAGATGCATATTTGAACTTCATAGAAGCAAACGAGAGTCCGTTGTCGCGCCGCTATTGTAACAAGTGCTTAGCTGAGAATCCATCGACTCAAATTTAGATAAGATAGAATTTAAAATATTATTTTGAGGTGGATGAAAATTCATAATATTAATTTTAAGTAATCTATATATAATTTTGAGTTAAGTTATCATTTTGGGGTGTTAATTGATCAAAACAATAACAAAATTGTGCATTTTATGGCTATAAAATTTAAATCTGAATATCTTTGCTTTTTATACTAAATTAGAGGCGTGAAATGACCCTTTTTTTGTCAGTGAAAGATAAGAGTTTCGAAAATATTACTAAAAGATAAGAAAATCCGAAAATAACAGATAACAACCGTCACCTAACCAAACGGCTCCGACGGTGAAACACATAACTCACAGAAACTGAACTGAGTCATTCAACCACCGACACCGGCAGGTCACCGGATGAAAACTTCCCAAACAACTAACTAACGGTCAGCATTCACTACTCGCCCATTATCCAATGGCAACGGCACTACGTGTCCCAATCCTAATCTCTAATAATAAATGTGCTTGCGTGGCATCATCCTCACCCTTGCTCTTACCCCTTACAACTGCTTCATTTCCAGAATCTTCTACTGCTCTCTTTTCTAAACTCTCTCTAAAAACTTTTGCAAGAAGAAGAAGACTAGAAGCTGTCTCGGCATCAATGGCGGATTCAAGCTCAATCAGCACTGTCCTCGTCACCGGAGCAGGTGGCAGAACCGGTAATTAATGTCTTTTTTTTGTGCATTTCTAATTTGTTAATTAGATTTTTGTTCTTTGTTTTGTTAATTTTATGTTTTGTATAGGAATTGATTTTGGTTAGATGATTATTGATCAGCTAATCACAAATTTGTAAATATTTTAGATGTAAAATTATTCGAGTTGATTGGTGTTGATGAAATTATGTACCTGGCTTTAATTCCATTCCTGTTCATGCGTAATGAAAATAAAAGGGACTGTAAGATTTGTCGCATATGAGTTCTTCTATTTACATTAACGGAGTAATTTACTTGAACAAAGGGTCAATTCGGCCCTCAAACTTGTGTTTCGAGGCCATATAAGTCATTTTTATCCTTTTTAGGTCAATTAGGTCATCAAATTTGTGTTTCGGGGTCAAACAAATCACTTCAGTCAATTAGATTTCCAAATTTGTGTCGGCCTCTAGTAAGTTCGCATTTGAGATATATAAAATATAAATTAGGAGTTACTTGACCAAGAGAATTTGGGGATCTAAATAACTAATAAAGTTAAAAATGACTTATTTGATCATGATTGGAAATTTAATTGATTAAAAAAAGTTAAGAATAATTTATTTTATCCCGAGACACAAGTTCGAGGGCCAGATTGACCCTTCTAATTTATTTCCACAATGTTAAAAACAATCAATGAGCATTCGGATGCTTGCCATTTTTGCAATATTTCAGAAGATTTAGCTTGTTAATTAGTTCATTATTGAGGATTTTTACGTACAAGTTTCTAAATCTTATGATTTTTTTTTCTCACATTACATTAATATTTGTCACTCAATACTAAAGCAAAAATTAAATGGTATAATATGAAGATGTGAGCTTTTATTTGTCTTTGCATTGCTAATTATGCAGGCTCAATAGTTTATACCAAATTAAAGGAGAGGTCTGGCCAGTATGTTGCAAGAGGTTTGGTAAGAACTCAAGAAAGTAAGGAGAAAATTGGTGGAGCGGAGGATGTTTTCGTCGGGGATATTAGAGAAAGCGAAAGCATTATTCCTGCTATTCAAGGAATTGATGCTCTCGTAATCCTTACGAGTGCAGTGCCAAAGATGAAACCCGGGTTTGATCCAAGTAAAGGTGGTAGACCTGAATTTTATTTTGAAGACGGGGCATATCCAGAGCAAGTAATTATCTACTTATTGGATCCACTCATTTAGGTTCTTATCGTCTTTTGTTTCGGTTTCTTGACATTACATTGATGCCGGAATCTTTCTGTTTAGGTTGATTGGATTGGTCAGAAAAATCAAATAGATGCTGGTGAGGTTTCGTTTTATTTTTTTTATCAACTCCATTACTATTTTCTTATATAACTGAGATTCTCTTGCTGATCTTGCTTTGATCCATTTGAACAGCTAAGGCTGCCGGAGTAAAGCAAATTGTACTGGTTGGCTCTATGGGTGGAACAAATCTCAATCATCCCTTAAACAGTTTGGGCAATGGCAATATATTGGTCTGTCTTTCTTCTATGTATATGGCTTCTAAAATTTACTTGTGCCTACTTTTGTTTATTACTATTCCTCATGCGGTTCATTGCATGCCAACTTTAACTTGAATCTTTTCGATTTTGAAGGTCTGGAAGAGAAAGGCAGAGCAGTATTTGGCTGACTCGGGCATTCCATACACAATTATAAGGTAGACCTGTGTTAATGCACTTCTTATATAGTATCTTTCCCATTTCAAAATTTGGTCTCATAATATTTTTGATGTTCTGTTAATGGAGTTTAATTTATTTATCATATAATTGGCTGCGAGAACTATGATGAGACATTTTTCAGCCTCAAATTGGTACATTCTGCTAAATTTTTTGTTTCGAATACTCACCAAAGAGCCTTATTTTTCTTCCGTTTCACCCTAAACAGTCAGATTTTTACTTATGTCATTGTCAGCAACTTCCCTTCATCTGGTTAATTTCAGAAGGCATTCTTGTTCTAGTTTCACAAGTATGGCAACCTGTTTAGTGTGCCCCTGAATTTCTTGCAAAATACAAAACATGAACAGATGCATTGTAAAATGCCTTCCCCCCCAACCCAAAATATTTACTGCTTCTTATGTTTTCAACATTGATACAAAATTGTTTATGAAGCTTGTCGATTGACATGGAATGAATTGGTTGCACAGGGCTGGAGGACTACAAGATAAAGACGGAGGTGTGCGGGAATTACTTGTTGGGAAGGACGATGAGCTTCTTCAAACTGATACTAAAACCATTGCGAGGGCTGATGTTGCAGAAGTCTGCCTGCAGGTACTACATTTTAAGGCATTTTCCACAGCAAACATGTATCTACCAATCTTTCAGCTTCTTTCAGTAATTGCACTTCATTCTTTAGCTTTCAGCTGAGTACTTCTATATAAAATTTCCCCATACTTTCTTTTAAACAACAGGCATTGCAATTTGAGGAAGCTAAATTTAAGGCACTTGACCTAGCCTCGAAACCGGAGGGAACTGGCACTCCGACCAAAGATTTTAAGGCTCTCTTTTCCCAAGTCAGTTCACGATTTTGAAGCTTGGTTCATCATTAGTATTGGCATTGGACCGTGAAATCTTTGGTTTTCAGTATTGTAATAAGTTATCTTGATAAGGTGGAAGAACATAACCTATCTTTTTGTATGGAATCCATACGTATGAGAAGTGCCAAAATGTCATAATTATGGACAAGGATTGATATATAGAAAAAACAATTATTTTTGATTCTCTTTATCCCTTTAAATTAAAAATTTTATTTCTCAGAGAAAAAAGTAAAGAATTTTACTTTGTTTGACTTGTAAGACTTGTTTAGAGCTGGAATTACACAATATCCTTCCTGGAAACCCCCATGTAATGAAGATAAACAACGTTAAAACATCACCAATTTCTATATCGGTTCTGGATGACGAAGTAAAAAAGAGAATTTTTGAGGTAGATTTTTAAGAAGCGATAGGATTACAAGTGGTGAAAGAAGAAATTGCACAAAGTGGCTTTAGCTCGCCTGGTCTGAATTGTGCGCACGCTCGTATGCGCTCATTCTTATGGCGACCCGATGACAGGAGTATCCATCTAACCGAATTAGGACTCTTTTTTAAACCGACTGCTATACCTCACTTCTTAGTTCAGATGCATACGTATTAAAAGATGTAGGTTTAGAAAATGGTTTGACTTATAGGGAATTGTTTTTTTTAAGTTAAATAATTTTATTAAAATACTCTCATGTACAACATCACATTATACAAGAAACAATTAAAGTTTTATGAAAACTAGGAATGAAGCATTAATTGGAATAAATATTGAAAATAACTAGAAAAAACTCAAATATGCATAAATGCAAATAAAATTGGCATATGAATCACATTAGACTAGCATGGCAAGCATGGAACACAAAGTCTGAAATGAACATCTAATTTTGAAATTCTAACACAAAATCAAATAAATGGGATATTATTCAATTTACATATGCTCAAAATCTAAAACAATGTATAAGCAAGTCTGGTTTCAAATATTAACATCTTAAATGATTAAATACACAATTTACACATGTTTTTAAAAAATTATTTCTTAAACTGTTTCTAAATATTCAAAATGTTTCAAACATTTTGTAAAAACACATTTTAAAGCCGTTTTTAAAACAGTTTATAAAACAAACGAAGTCTATTTTTTTTTAAAAAAAATAGAATAAAATTCACAAAAAAGAGTACATAAATAAATAATCAAACCCGAAATTTCTTCTGTAAATATTTTTCAAAAACAGAGTATTTTTGACAAACACTCTATTTTATGTTTTGATGTCGGATGGATCCATTTCTATTTGCCGACATTGAATTATTTTTTATTTTATAAACATTAAATTTTCCTGTCAAAAATATATTAATGGTGTCAATAATGATTGAAAAAATAAATCAAGTTAATGATTTAATATGAAAAAATTAAGTTTATGGACTAATTTTTAAAAACCCAAAAGTAAAAATATGACCAAAACTAAAGAATTATCCTAGTCACACTAACGACTCTTGAAGTATATATAATATACGTTTCATTTTCATAATGTCTCTAAAATTTAAAATATAGGGATTCATTATTGACAAATAAAATTTTATATATTTAACATCAAAACTTGGATAAGTTTAGGGACCTAAATGTATATTTTGCCATTAATCTAACTCTCTAACGACACCGCTTAAACTCATTCATAAGACTATGAACATCTTAACGGGTTTTTGATATTTTTGTTCCCCCCTTATAAGGGGAATTCCGATTTTGTGCCCCAGAGCACAAAATTTCCAGATTTGTGCCTGGGGCCCACCTGCCCGCAATGGCTGTTTGCGGGCAGCATTAACTGGCCCGCAATTAGCCATTGCGGGCCAGTTAATCACCCTTAATCAGGGTGTTTAACTGGCCCGCAATGGCTAATTGCGGGCCAGTTAATGCTGCCCGCAAACAGCCATTGCGGGCAGCATACCCTATTTAAAGTGGGAGTTTTGATGTTTTTGTAATATTTGTTTGAGATGAGGGAATGGAAACATTCATATGCGTGTTGTTTTTATTTGTAATAATGGAAATGGTTACTGTTGGAGAATGAACCTAGACATGATTTGATGAATATAGACGTGATTTAGCGAAATGATGCGATAAATTTGAGCATAGCAAATTTTATATCGAAGTATGATGTTTGTGCTTGCATGGAAATGTTGTTTGAATCTATTCATTTTTATATAAAATAATTTTTTCAATTCAATGGTATTCGTGAATTCCGTATGAACTACAAATTATTATTTATAGAGAATTTATGTAATGCGGAGTTTTTCTGTACAAATTTGGAGTTTGATAAAATTATAATTATAATTATATTATACTTTATAAAATTAAAAATTAAATTACATAAATAAATACGTTTAATAATTGAGATACTAAAATTATAAAAAAAATAATTTAATTGTGGGTTATGGTTTGTTTATTATTATGTATAATTCTATTATTAATTTATCTTTATCGCTTACATATTACTCGGAAAAACGCTCAATTCTTTTTTAATATCGAAATTGTAGATTAGTTTTATTAATTGCCATTTTTTTCATTTATTATTTGTTGGACTTCTAAAATTAATGTGTAAATTATGGTGAAAAAATTTGGTGTATTATTGCTTACCTTTTTCAATGTTTCTCTTTTATATATGGTAAGTTTAAAATCATCTTTTTTATTAATCGTCATTTCTTTTCTATTTTTATTATTTGTTAGACTTTTAAAAATTAATCATACAAAATTTAAATTTTTGATTCAACAATTTAACTATTTTTTTTATATAATATATATAAATTTAAAAAATCTACACATTAATTTATATAATATATATAAATTTAAAAAATTTACACATTAATTTATATAATATATATAAATTTAAATAGTATATAAATTTAAAAAAAAAAATATCTCCCCATGATTGGAGAGAGAGTGTATTTACTCTCTCCCCAATCATGGGGAGAGACCAGCCCGCAAACAGCCATTGCGGGCTGGTATTAAACCAGCTGATTAAGGCTAATCAGCTGGTTTAATACCAGCCCGCAATGGCTAATTGCGGGCTGGTATCCAGCCCGTTATTAGCCATTGCGGGCTGGTGTGCCTCAGGCACAAAAATAGAATTTTTGTGGCCTGAGGCACAAAATAGGAATTCCCCCTAGATAGGGGGAACAAAAATATCAAAAACCCCATCTTAACAGTCTTAACTGTCAACAATAACAAAACCAGAATCCAAAAAATGGCGTTAAGTATCTCCTTCAACAACCATAAACCACTCTGTACTAACAATTTCAAAACCCTAGGTACCACTACCATTGCAAGCCATAGTTACAGTAGCTTAAGCTTTACAGGTTCTATGAAAATCCAAAGACCAAAGCATCCCAATTGCAGCAATAAATTGGATACAGACTCGGCTCAAAACACTCATAACCAGCCAGGTTCATAACATTTACTCAGTTTTTTTTACTTCTCTCAGTAATTATTGAATTTTGAAAATCATGTTTTTGATGTAAAATAATCAGCAGATGAGGGAGTTGACAGTTTAGGAGTTAAAGCTGCATTGTCAATACTCAGATTCTACAAAAGTATGTAAAATTTCAGGTTTTTATTTGTTTTGGCTGTTAATTAATTAGGTGAACTAATTAACATTCTGCTAGGTTGAGGGTTTAGTTCCTCCCACGAGCGCTCCCCTTTCCCAATTTGCCAAAAAAGATTAGGTGAAATAATTGTAAATGTTTAAATGAACAAGTGCAGGGGAGATCTCTCCGGTGCTACCGAGAAGTTGTAGATATGTTCCGACGTGTAGTGAGTATTCGATGATTGCTTATAAGAAGTATGGTTTTGTTAAAGGCTCGGCCTTGACTGTTTGGCGTATATGTCGCTGTAATCCTCTTGGTAATTTCTTTGTATGCATTGCTTTGCAATTAGGTTATTTGTCAATTGTAACAGCATTTGAACTGGTTTGTAGTATTTGTTTAATCTGATGTACTTTTTTGGTTGTCTAGGTGGTTCTGGATTTGATCCTCCGCGGTGGTTTGATGAGGAAACTCCACCTCAAGAATGAGATCTTCTAATCTTTTCGGGTTGTTGGAGCTTTATCCATTTCGATTTCAGGTTTGTTTTTTTTTAGTTTATATTAGCTTATCTTCTAAAATGTGAAGTTATTGAGTCGTTGATATAAGATGGGGTTAAAAGTTTTTTGTAATCAAGATAAAGGATTTACTGGATCAGTTTGTTTAGGATCACCATGTTTGGCACTTTTGATCACCGAGTTTACATTAATATTTTCATGTCAAGCAGTCTGGTCAGATTTGAGTTATTTTACTCTTATTGTCTGAAACCTCATTACATACTGAACACACTTCATTCACCTTCTTCATATAGCCCTTTAAGGTATAACTTGAATTCTACAATGCATGCTAAATCATTGGATAGTTGCTCATTTATGTTTAAAGGCCGAATTTGCAACTTAACAATCGGTGATTTGGTGTCCGCTCCTTTTGCATGACGATGAAATTCACACCGGTTTTTGTCCAAGCCTTTAATGGCTATATCAAAGCCTTTACAAAAGTTTCTTGCACACATGGTACGTTAGAGATTGGTGTGAGTTCGTTTGAGCATTCTTTTGTTTAGGTCCTATCAATCTGATGGTTTCCTTCATGATTTAATTTCTGTTATGGTGCGAATCATTTTGAGAGGTGCGCTTATTGTGATTTGCCTTCAGCCAGGTTATATGCTTTCAAACAGATTTGTAATATGAAGGTAGCATACGTTGCCAACGATCAAATAGGAGGGAGCTGATAGTCGATGCACTTTATTCCAAAATTAACACTTTCTTGACGGAATGTGATGAAAATCCAACATTGGAAAAATATGAATATAATGAAAAAAAAATACAAAAAGAAGGGATCCATTAACTTATTGTCTTAGGGGTTTCGGGTTGATTGTGGTGTCTGAGTTGCTTTTTTGAACTTATGAATGTATTTTTTACATTGCGCTCCTTCAGGTGATATGGATCGGAAAGTAGTGATGTCAGTTTGATCTCGTATTTCTCAGTTGATGCGATCGAGAAAGAAGATTGCAGTACTTGTTTTTAGCTGCAGGAATTTATATAGATTCCATTAAGAAAAGGTGTTGATATGTTAGTGATTGTATCTGCTCTCTGTTCCATTTTATATCTATAAAGAGCCATTTTACAAACTGCTTTTATAACGTGTTCTATATTTGTAACCTGCATACTTATTGTAAAAATGTAATGAAAAAATTGTCATCAAATGTACATTACAAGGTTCTGCAATATAGCTACAACTTCTATTACAACTAGCGACCATATTATATGGAAAAATGATCATTTGCATTGGCTTATGGCTGTCGTAAACTTTTCATCCTCAACAACAGATGACAGACAACAGATTTCTTAAGCAAAGTAAGAATCTTAATCATGATTCGGCATAATTCAAGTTTGCTGATAAAATCAGCAAAGCCAAGTGATAATCTCCCAGTTTTGTAAGCAAAAATCAGTTTTGTTGCATATAAAGTTATTGAATGGAATGCGCACAATTGGCGGATAAAAAATATGGAAAGAAAACCAAAATAAAATTATCAGGAGCAATCATGTATTATGGTATTGGCTTTACCTGAGTTGGGAAATTAGTAAAGGAACTCTGAAATCCTAATATATTGCAGATTCCACGGAACAAACGTAGTCGGAAAAAGAAAAAAAATGGATTAACAACAAGCTAAATGATCAGAAAGGCAGCTACAGCATTGCATATGTTTAAACAATAGCTAGAAAGATGTCAAACTTAATGCTCACAGACCTACAAGTATCATTAAATTAATAAGAAAGATGTTCATTCTTACATAAATATTTGACATAAAAATGTGCATAACTAGGAAATCTAAATTTATTTACTTTTTCAAAAGCTTTTTAAAAGATCTAATATAAAATAACTATAATAGAAATTCAAATCTACCGTCTTTCTACTTCTAACTCTAGTACAAACATGAAATATCAAAGAACGTCAGGTTAAGCAACTACACTACACTGTGCTGGTATATAGCTTTTTCAATATGAAAGTTGTCAACAAATTTACAAACAATCAATCATATATCTATAAACATAGATTGAGACGATGGTTTAAAATTGCATGATCATTCAAAACCTTCTTCTTAATGGGTTATACTCCCAAATCCAAGTACACAATTAACAACCAAAACAAATGAAAAAAAAGGAGACAAATTCGATGTAATAACAGTAAATGCCGAATAAGAGCACGAGAAAACAAGGAATTCCAGTAGTAATGCAAGCAGAAATACTAAAGTATATTGCAATAACAGTGGAGATTTAGTACTTCAAAAGTTCACCCAAACGAACAGAAAATGCAGCATGAATGACAAATTCAAAGTAGCCCTGCTCGTAAAAAGGCCAAAATTGTAATTGTAATCACAGGCATCCCCAACGATAACTTTCAAGCAAGTACACCATAATACTCAAAAAATTCAACATAACTTCTGAACATAGAAATTGCAGGGATTCAGCATTAACTAATAACAATGCGAAACAAAACAGGATCTCATAATCCAGGAGAGAATGGAGGGCATTTCATCAAAGGTCTGAAAACTGAGGAAATGAGTTACTTTTGGTAAGATTCCAAGATTCGTGGTCATAGTTGTTCTGCAGTATGCATGAAATAAAACAAAACATAGCCTATTGCTTGAAACATTATGTTGATATATTAGAGATTGTATCTGCTCTCTGTTCCTTTTTACATTTAAAAAGAGCCATTCTACAAACTGCTTTTCTAACATGTTCTATGATAGTAACCTGCATATTTCTGATTATAAAAATGTAATGAAAAAAATTGTCATCAAATGTGCATTACAAGGTTCTGTGATATAGCTATAACTTAAATTTCTTTAATAGGCTGCTTTCAAGCACATTGACTTGTTTGTCATCTAAAAAGACGATATTACTAGTTGGCTTATAAACAAACAAATGGAGTAAAATCAGTTTCAATTCAAGATTTTCCATACTTCAATAGTGGATAAGAATTATACTAGAAGAAAAAAATCTGAATTTATTTTGCTGAGTTCAAAACTAGTTGACGTTTTACATTGAAATAAAGGCAAAGGTTACACAGCAGAAGAAGCTTGTTTTTTACCTTTAAGAGACTTGTCCCCTCCCTTTATCATTCTTGAGAGAATATCAGCCTGCTTTGTGTTTCCTTCCTGATTCAAGCTCTTAATCAAATCATTGCTGCTACTCCAATCTGTTGCCCCTCCTTTCTCCATAATTTTGCACAAAATTGAATAAGCATTTAGGGTTTTCCCGGCAGCTAAAAGTGCATCCAACGCCTTATCGTAGCTTTTAAATTCTACCGTGAAATCCCTCTCCAAGGCAAAATCTAGCAACTTAAGAGCTGCAATTGTCTTGCCTTTCTCACTAAGAACAGACAGAAGATGATCAAAATTAACATCAAAACCATTATGCATAAGTAGCTCGATTCGTCCGAGGGCTTCCCCAACATGGCCTCTCATGAGAAGAGCTTCCAAAATCTTAGCTACCAAGTCTGTATTTTCCTTCACCCCCTTCTCCACCATGCTTTGCATAACACGGCTAGCTGTTTGAACTCTTCCATCTTCAAATAAACTGTCCATCACTGATCTAAATACTAATGAATCAGGTACGTGCCCGTCTTCAAGCATACCATCCAAAGCTGTTTTGGCATCAGCTGGCTCGCCTTTCCTCAAGTAACTCTCAATTAGCAGTTTGTAAGCTTCTGAATCTCGAGGAACCTCTCGTTTACGCATGATTTTGAAAATTTCAAAAGCAGAATCAGGAGACCCTTCTTTTGCATGACCACATATCAGATTATTAAAGGCGATAGGATCCTGAACACCCTTTTTCATCAACTGCCTGAAAAAGACTTCTGCTTTTCCTGTTTTCCCTTGACTGCATAGATACTGAATCAGAGGGTTATAAGCACTCGACTCTATTTCCAGAGTGCTCTGAGGCCTTGTAATAATTTCCTTCTCGAGAAGCTTATCCAACAACTTCACTGCCTGATCATACTCTTCAGTCTTGCATAAATTCTCTATCAACACACCGTAATGACCCGCCTCGGTTGGTATATGCAGGCGCATCATTGCCATTAGCACATCCTCAGCAGCTCTGAGATCCCCAGCCTTGCACTGGCAAGTTAACAACCTCATAAAAATCGAATTATCCTTTGGAGCAAGATGCCTGGACACCATCTCTGACAAAATATCTTTAGCCTCAACCATTTTCCCGGCATCGCAAAGCCCCGGCAACAAAGTCGAATAAGTATGAACATTCGGCTTAATACCAAACGACTTCATCTCGTCAAGCATCCTCAATCCGTCATCCACTCTTTCCACTGCAACATATCCTTTAATCATAGTCGTATAACTAATAACCGTGGGATCAATATTCTTCCCTTTCATCTCGACGAACAACTTTTCCGCCTCATCCATCTTCTTAAACCTATAAAACCCATTAATCATAGTATTATAAGTAACCACATCCGGCGATATCCCTCTATTCTTCATATCCTCATAAAACCTCATCGCAGTATCCAACCGCAGCGACAAAAAGAATCCCCAAAGCATAATATTAAACGTATGCCTAGTCGGCTCAATCCCATTACTCAACATCTTATTAAAAACTCGTTTCGCCATCATATACCGCCCTCTCCGCAAAATAACCTTAAACAAAGAATCATAACTCTTAACACTCCTCTCCACACCCAACTCACTCATTTTATTAAAAATCTTAACAGCTTCTTGAACAATTCCAGCCTCACCATAGCTATCAATTAACACAACAAACATATCTTCATCCCATTCAACGCCCTTTTTCGGCATATCTAATAAAATGCACCTAGCATGATTAAGCTTAGAAGCTCTACCAAGAATCTCAATGATTTTCATATGGGTTTCACGGTCATGTTTAAACAGCCCGGATCGCTCGACCCATCTGAAGAACTGAAGCGCGTGCTCGGAGTTACGAGCAGCATGGAGAACATTGTAAACTAATGAATGGTCAAATTGAGGGACTAAATCACGAATTGAATTCTGTAAACGGGTTGTCCAGGCCCGATTAGCCATCATTTTGGAGATTACATCTTCTAATTTTTCTGGGTTTGGACGCTTACCTCGAGGGATTCGGTTCTTGATTTGAATTTCTTGGATTGGTTCAGCTGTTGAAGTGCAGAAATGGAGTGAGAGTCTTGGTAAAGTGTGATGAACATGGTGTTTGTAGTGTCTAGAGAGGGGTAAAAATGCCATGTTATTTTTATGGGTGAGGGAAATTAAAAGTCTGTGCAAAGTTTTGAGTTAATGGGTATGTTTTTCTTGTTGTTCTTCGTTGTCTGTGATCTTCATTCAAGTGGCTCCATTGAAATGAAGGGAAGAAGAACTAGGGTTTTAATTTGAGGGTTTTGAACTTTGTATTTTTATTCGTTGAATTTCAAAGTTCGATGTTTTTGTGGGCTCAATTATACTCAACTAATTTCATAGCCCAATGATTCTATTTTATCTAATATATAATTATATTTTTACAGCTCACTTTTATTTATTTCAATATTGTTTTCTACATCATTTTAAGATTTTATAAATAGAAATAAATATAATAACATAGATCTTCCATCAATAAAATTTACTGGATTTAATAAAATAAAAAATTCATGATTAAGGTAACTAACATTACGCAACTAAAAGTTGGTTTTCATATTACTTTAATTTCTTTTTTTAAATTTAACTTTTTTGTGTTCAATTAAAGGAACCAATTGCTCTATGAATGTGCCTTTTTGATAATTGATAGAAGAACTAATTAGGATCCTCTCAAGTTAATTGAACATGACTTGAACATGACCTATCATGTTCAATCAATCTACACCATTCATTATTAAATAAATAATATAAATTAAAAAAGCATAAAATATATTAAGTTAATCTACACCAATTAACATGTTCAATTAACTTGAAAGGATCTTAATTCAATTAATAATTATTATATTTTATTATTTTATTTTGTTTAAATCTAAAATTTACCCAATAATTTATTTTGAATAATTACTATTGGAGTTTCTAGGGATTAACTTTAGGATTAATGTCATAAAAATTTACCAACTTTACACGTTTTCTCATTTTAATTACGCAATTTAATTTTTTTTATTTTAATGCACGAACTACCATTTTTTTCTCAAATTTATGCACGGTGCTGAGGTGTAACGGCTCCATTGGTATAATTTGCTGATGTGGAGGTCATTTTACACCAATGAACGAGTGCCAACTCAGCACCGTGCATGAATTGGAGAAAAAGCGGTAGTTCGTGCATGAAAATGAAAAAATTTAAACTGCGTGATTAAAATAAAAAAACGTGTAAAGTTCGTTATTTTTTTTTACATTAACCCTTAATTTTAAACTAGAATATTTCTAACTAGGCTCTAAATGGAATTACACTGGAAGATCTTATATATAGTTCTACAAATAATTTCACTCTATAAGAATATATGCTGAATTCTTTTAAAAGGCTAATTGAATTGCTGGTGCTCAAACTTTGTAAAATGTATCAAACTAACCACCGAATTTTGTTTACATTTTTCTCAGCAATATAAATTTCATGTGATAATAGCTTCAATAATTTAGCCAAAATTTAGCTTTGTAAGTTTAATGGGTAATCTCGTCAAAAAAAAAGAGTTTAATGGGTAATAGAATTAATTTATTAGCATGTTTGTAGGATCTTAGATGGGTAATGCCAATTTATAATGTATTGATCAATTTTATGACCAATTTAAATTTGTTCTCTTTTAAAATATTTCTCGCTAATAAATTACTCTATATATATTTCCTTTTTTTAACAAATGTGCCACGTGGAATACGTCAATAATTACTCTATATACATTTGGATAACCATATTTTTGTTTCCTTATTAGCTGCCAAGTAGGAGGAATTTGATTCAATTTTAGCGGAACTGAAATCAATAGAATGATATGCATGAAGTAATAAGCAACATAGAGCCGCCATGAACTGCTTAATCATTTGCTTTATCACAGTGTTGAAGATCCCACATCCTATATAAACCCTACACAATGTGGCATATAGACACCAAGATTCAGGCCCTCTTGACCCAAAGCAATTCCAAAAAGTGACCATGGCGGTAATCCGAATGTGGAGCCAGATCAGGAGGAGGATATTCGTTTGGACAAGCGGCAAAAGTCTAATGTAGACCTTCCAAATATTCAACCTGATGATGATCTTTCCGAGCAGTATGCTGGTGATGATCTTTCCGAGCAGTATTACGATGATGATGAGCATTATGGTGATGATCGTTCCGAGCAGGATACTCAGTTTGCATCAACCTGCAGCTATTCGTATTGCATTCGATCATCATCTGGTTATCCACCAAATTTCTTTGGCAATGGACCCGTAGGTTATGGGGTAGCTTCACCGGCTTATGCTGGTTATGGACCTAACAATATCGCGGTCAACAACGCTCCTTACACCAGCATTGTTACCGGTAGCAACGCCCCTATTGCTGCTGTACAATGTTCCTACCACCGCAGCTACCAATAATGTTTACATCGTCATCGTCAACAACGGTCCTTCCGGCAGAACTGTTATTTGCAACAATGCCCCTATTGCTGCCAACAATGTTTATACTACGGCCGCTGCCAATAATCCCCTTATTGTCGTCATCAACAACGGTCCTTTTGGTAGAATTGTTATCGGCAACAATGCTTCCCACAATATTTCTACCACCGCTGCTGCCAATTATGCTCCTATGGTCGTCATCAATAATGCTCCTATGGTCTTTGCTCCTATGGTCGTTCTCAGCAATGCTTCTTTTTTTCCCTTCTTTAGCTGATCATATAGTATTCATACTCTATTCTAAATAAAGCATCAATCAAAATTAGTCGCGTTATCCTTATTTATTTCAAAATAATATATAATTATTATTTATTTCAATTTTCAATATATGTTTTAGTACTCATGTCACGCTCAATACATTTAAAAAAATGACATCGATGATCCGTTTTTTGATATAGAAGAAATATTTTCCTCTACATAGCATCAAATCTTATTCATAGATTTTAAATTTGGATTTTGTTGTTAGTTTTAAGCAAATTTAATTTTCATGTATGACACTTTTTTATCTTTATATATAGAAAAATGTATCATCTATTTATGAACAATGATTTGAAGAGTATGTTATCATAAGAAAAACCATGGGAATAACACAATCTGAAGCATCTTAAACAATCCAATTTTGTGAATCAGGACGCCGAGATTTCTTATTTTATTGTAGAAGAAAACCATCTAAACAATTTATCTTCCTATGACTCACAAAAAGTTTGAAACACTAGAAGCATATAATTTATGACATTTTTCAAAAGAATATCCAAATACAGAATGTTAATCATACCTTGCATTCAAGAATTCCAATCCAGAAGCAGACATTACATAACTAGACATCCATAAGTAAAATTCCCCACCATTTCTGAAACCAGCAAGCCAACAATTCTTCTTACCGTCCATTAGGCTCTCCATGCCTCGGTCTGCACGCCATTTGCTCGAGAAACTTGGAAAAACGTAAATGCTTGGCTTGCCACTACTCAGCAAGTTTCTGCTCCTTGCTTTCTGCTGGTATAAAAGTTGTCAACAAATTTATAAACAATCAATCATATGGATATAAACATAGATTGAGACAATGGAGGAAAATTGCATGATCATTCAAAACTTTCTTCTTAATGGGTTATACTCCCAAATCCAAGTACACAATTAACAACCAAAACAAATGAAAAAAAATGAGACAATTTCGATGTAAAAAAGGAGAAATGCCAAATTGATACTGCAAGAGCACGAGAAAACATGGAATTCCCATTAGAAATGGAAGCAGAAATACTAAAGTATATTGAAATAACAATGGAGATTTAGTACTTCAAAAGTTCACCCAAATGAACAGAAAATGCAGCATGAATGACAAATTCAAAGTAGCCCTTCTCGTAAAGAGGCCAAAATTATAATTGTAACGATAACTTTCAAGCAAGTACACCATAATACTCAAAAATTCAACATAACGTCTGAACATAGAAATTGACAGGGATTCAGCATTAACTAATAATAATGCAAAATAAAACAGGATCTCATAATCCAGGAGAAAATGGAAGGCAGGGCATTTCATCAAAGGTCTGGAATCTGAGGAAATGAGTTACTTTTGGTAAGATTCCAAGTCATAATATTTGTAAAACTGTGATCATAGTAGTTCTGCAGTATGCATGAAATAAAACCAAATATAGCCTACTGCTCGTAACATTGCTATGCATGCAACAAGTAGATTTTCTTGTTGTTGTCAAAAAATGCAGAGATACTAATCATTATGATAACCGATAAGAAAAGGTAAGCAGATTAGATCAAATAGTATGTGCATTCCGAAAATGTCAGCACGCTTATGTGCAGTTTATAAGAGAGCCTTACCTGTTTACTTATAGTATACGTCCTATACCCCGTGGAAGCTTTTGATCAAATGATTAAAACTTCAGACATGATTATGTGTGTTACTCATAACCACAACAGTCCACATATCTCAGTTCAAGAAAATAAAAGAACATTTCAGACCTCATATCAAATGAAAGAATTGCATTCCAAATTATTATTGATCATACCTCTAATTGTAGTCTTTCATAGGTCATTCGGCCATTAAAATCATATAGGAATTGCCTGCGAATAATAATAAATCATGCATTTGGATTAGTAACATTAACATGTACAATAGTTGCAATGAGGATAGAGAGATAAAATGTCATATCAGCAACACCTGAGATTCTGAGCTGTCTTTAGGTAAAACCACCTCAAAAGGGAGAGCACAGCTATAAGTGAAAATAACCATGGTTTCAAGCTTCTTCTGTCGGTCGCCAGGCGGATAGCGTGTAAATAACCCGCCCCTTCCATCCCTGTAATAGCCACCGTCCATCCTCATCAATTAGGAAATCTTTATGGTAAAGATTCCTCACTTTTCGTGTTGCTACTTTCACAATCTCACGGTCAAAAGGCAACTGCACAAACCCAGACTTCATGCAGCGGACCTGCCACTGCTTGTATGTTTCTGGTCTCTCAACTCTTTCCCATCCCTCACAGGCAACAACATTCAACGCCTCCCTGCCGATGATTTCTTTCTCAATTAGCATTCGCTCTATGTCATCACGGGGTATAATAGAGTCGAGCATATCAAATAATGAAGAGAAGTGATATAGAGCCTCTCGGAAACGTGTAACAAAGAATGGGGCACTGTAGGCCCCATTAACTACTCCATGAATGAAGATTTTAGGATTTATCTTCTTTACTAATCTAATAACAATGTCTTTTGGACTATCCACTGTAACTGTTTCATCAAGTAAGTTCTTAGCTCGATAAAAACAGGTGACAAAGAGGACTTCTTCTCTGTCAATCTTAAGTTCCTCTGGTTTTATGGTTTCCCATCTTTTGGCAATGGCAATGTACTCAAATGGCACATTGAACTTCTTAGCATAAATTGCTAACCGGCGCCCAGTTTCCTCAACTCGTTCTGCTGGACGGAAGCCAGGTTGGGGAAATTCTATTCCAGTAATTCGGAGCTTTGGTGGTCCTCCTGGTATCCATGAAAGCCTTTGAATAAGAGTAGGCCACTGGAAACCATATAAGATACCAAAATCTATAATATGAAGTCTCATCGAATGTGATGCTACATCTAGTATTGTCCTGTTAGAAACAAAATTTGTTAGCTTCCTGAAAGGGCATGCGGCAAGATAAAGATGATAAGCTTTCAAGACATTGGCAGCAGACGTTCGCTTGCTAACAATGCCTTTATAAATGTGGCTTCCAGTCCCAGCCAGACGTGCCTGAAGACCATCCGCAAAGCAATGAGCCAATCTCTGGTTCCCATCACCAAAAGGCGAAGAATGCAGCCTAACCCGCCTCATCAATTCATTTGCTCTCCTATTATCATCTGCAGCAACAGCTTGTGCACAATAAATCAAAAGAGTTCTCAAATCCACCACTTCCTTTTTCTCTTGACGTTTCTTACCTCTACGTTTTCCACCATTTGACCCCTTAGGTTGCGTGTTAGGCTCACTTTTTATCGACGCATTCTTCAGCGACTCACAAAGATCAGAGAAATCTTTCTGACCTTCTCCAGCAGTGTAAAGCAACAACTTGTCAATCACATGTTCTTCCATGTCACAATCAACATAAACAGCCGGTTGCTTGCTACTCCTTTCATCTTCATGAAATCCATCCTCCCCGTGCAGATTCTTCGTTCCCCTTCGCCCACTAGGCAAAAACTCTCCACCACCTTCCTTTCCCTCTTCCTTGACTATAATCTTACCAATCACTGACCTATTGACTGCAATATTACGAAACAAATCATCCCCATTTGGAAGAAACTTGCTAGCCTCTTCAATCCCCTTCATAAACTGCAAAACGGGCTGGTTCTCAACATTCCAGCAGTTACCAAATTGAATCATACTGCTCGGAGAATCACTAGAGATCACACTGTTCGATGAGCCATTACTAGCAACACTAATGCATTGCGGTGTGAACGAATTATAAGAAAGATTACTAATCCATCGATTATCCTCTATATAGCCGCTACTAGTACTCCAATTACCGAAGGAACTATCATTTCGACTTAAAAAAGGTCGATTTGGTTCGGGGGAAGGGGGATAATTCTTGCCTAGGACATTATAAAATGATTTCTCAGTAGCTTGAAGATCTAAATTAGAGTGTTGAAGCATACAAGTTTTATCTTCAATATCTTCTTCCATAAGAATTTGACTAATATAACTCAAAACTGTATCAGAAAAATCACAATCTTCAGGGGAATGTTCTCCACCATTTCCATTTGGATTTGATGGAATGGGATGGCTGTAAGGAAACCCAGTAAGATCTTGAAATGAGTTATCAAATACAGATTGATTTCCCATTTTGATTCCATTCATTGAACTTGTAAAACTTGTTAATCTTGGATCCATGCTCATTTACTTTTCAGAAAACTATAACACAGACATTAATTGATTAATGAATACAAACTTATCCCAAAACATAAAATAAAATCTAAACAGACCCAGTTATTACTACAAATTACAGCTAGAAATAACTATAGAAGTGAACTGATAGTACAATAATCATGAATTTAAAAGTAGTACCTTGTTGAAAGCTCAGGTTCTAAGTGAAGTGAAGTGAAGAAGAAGAGGAGCAAAGTTAATCTCAGCCGTGGATTTATGAGTGGGACATTAAGATGAGTGATAATCCACGGTGTGTATTTTGTCCTAGAGTACATAAAGAGAGTGGGAATCTTTCTAGGTAGCCTGTAAGAAGTGGAGACATATCAATTCCTAAAAAGACGAAATTTTGTACGAGGACGACTACTTTTACTAACTATCTGACTAGGACATCATATGAAAATGCGAAAAAATATTTCGTCAACTTAATTAACTACATAAAAAATTGATTTTTGATTGATAATGAAATATGAAGCGTATTTAATTTGATTAACAAATCTATTAATATTATAGTAATAACAAAGGATCATTCCACCACCTAAATTTGACACGATATATCAAATACGTTATTTTTGAGGCTTTTGGGTCAAATAGACCCGCAACTAACCAATATTATACGATATATATAATATTGGTTAGCAAGAAATTACGTTATATGTTGTAGCATATTTAGATTAGGGGTAGACAAAAAAAGGGTCAAAACCGATTAAACGAACTAGAAAATATTGTTAACCGGTTCAGGATTTCAGGTTTATGTATTGATTTTTAATTTTTTATGATTAATGGTTTAAGTTTAGATTTAGGTTTAGTTTTTGGAGTTTTAAAAACCGCAGTTAACAGGTTTTTATATATATATATATATATATATATATATATATATATATATATATATATATATATATATATATATATATATATACACACACGTTCTTAATGATTCAAATAAATATATTTTATGATTTACGCATATAAAAATTCGAAACACAAAAATATATTTAAAAAATATTTTATTTAGGAATATATTTTTAGACGCCTATTTTCTGCACTGGTAAAAAGTGATAATGGACTGAAGCGTCCAATGACGATTTTCAGGGAAATTCGTCCAAATGACGATTTATCGATCAGTTTGTTTGAATTCAAGCAGTCGTGATTAGTCACAGTTGAAAACTTGAAGGATTGAAATGTAATTGGCTGTAAATAACTTATAAAATCCAAAGCGATGGTAATCTAAGTCTAAGAAATTGAACTAATTACAATATTTTAAAAGTTTATGGGACAATTTACAAGTTTGACGGGGTAAATTGACCATGCCCTTAATCTTAGGCTCTCGTAAATAATTTTTAACACTTTTAGACACCAAAAATAATTTTTAACACTATTATATCTAGCACGCCTTAATTAATGCAAATTTTAATTAAATAATAATCCAAATTGTATTTCAATCAAACCTATACACGCCTTTTGCGGGTACTCTGACCGTTGAAGGAACAAGCGCAATAGCCATAGAGTAGTCAATACCAAACCCGTTTAAACACGTGTAAACACGGTTAACTATTTTTAATTAAATATTATTTATTTTTATAATTTAAATGTGATTAAATTCTTAATTTTAATTAAATTTTTTATATTATATATAATTAAAATAGTATTTATCTCAAAATATAGTAATATTAAATAAATTAAAAAAGTAGTTAAATAAGTAAACGGGTTTAAACGTGTCACTTTAAACGGGTTGATCCATTAACACGTTTTAATAAACGTGTTTATACGTGTCGTGTCGTGTAACCCGTGTAATATCAGTGTCGTGTTTGAGTTTTGTATATCAAACCCGATTAATAATCGTGTCGTGTTCGTGTCTAAACGGGTTTGACCCGTTTATGACCCGCATACACGAATTGCCAGGTCTAACCAGAGGTGGCACCAATACATATATAAATCGAACATCAGACTCTAAAAAAATAGCACTGTTGGCTGAACCACCCAGCCTCACCACACACTCTTCACAGTCAATTTCAGTCAATCAAACAATCTTCTATGTTTTAATCAATCGAAAACGCCTTGTTGCGCACTAATCCGAAACTGGTTCCACATCTGAACCACCAGAAAACGAGTCGTGGATTTAAAACGATAATTCTGAGGACCCAATTATAATTTTTGTCTATTTTTATCTATTTGTACATGTCATATCTGCCAAGATATGTTGTTTTAACTGATAAACTGTTATATTCAGTTTGATTGTAAAACTAAATACACCTTCATTCAAATTCGAAGTAGAAAAAGTTAATTTAAATGAATAAATAAGTTGAACTTATTGATTTAGTACTCTTCGATTTGCAACATTAAAGATTTGATTTTAAAAAAATTAATTTAATTGGATTCATTTTAACTCAAAAATGAACTATTTTTAATTAAATTTAACACAATTAAAGTTTTATTTCAAATTAACTGAGTTAAACTTTGTAAAATTCATTTTTTGGTCACCGCAATTTTAAATGAAATCATCATAATAACTTAATTATTCTCAATTTCAATTAAAACTCTTGGTTCGTAAACTTAAATACACATCTTGATATGGAAAAAAATAGTTTCATGCTCCTTTTTCAATCAACAAGGCAAGCGATGAGATACATGATCAATTAGGTGAAACTTCACTGTACTCCAAAGGTTCATACAGCTCTGCATATTTTGTTATGGAAGAAATTTTGTTTTTAGTTTTAAGCGAATTTAATTTTCATGTATGTCAATTTTTTATCCTTATCTATAGAATGGTTTATCATCTATTTATAAACAATGATTTGAAAAGTACGTTATCATAAGAAAAACCATGAATACATAATCTGAAGCATATAAAATAATCCATTTTGGTGAATCAGGACACTGAGAAGTCATATTTATGACATTTTTCACAAGAGAATCCAAATACATAATGTTAATCATACCTTACATTCAAGAAGTCCGATCCATAAGCAGATGTTAAATAAGTAGACATTCATAAATGAAATTCACCTAAATGCTGCACCATTTATGAAACCAGCAAGCCAAGTTCATACAGAAAGCACGAATCTTCTTACCGGCCATTAGGCCTGCATGCAACCTGCTCGAGAAACTTGGAAACACGTAAATGCTTGGCTTGCCTTTGCTCAGCAAGTTTCTGCTCCTTGGTTTCTGCATCTCTTCTCAATTCAGATAATTGTTCTCTGTATTCTCCTTCGATCCTATCAAGAATAGCCTTCTGTTCTTCCCTAAGAGCCTTCATCTTCAACTCTATCTCCTCCATTTTCTCCTTCTTACGGCACGACTTCTCTGAATCCAACTGCAATTCTACTCTTCTTAGTCTCCAGGCCGCTTCCTTCTTATGTGCAGTCCAAGCGCGATGCCCTTCTTCTAACTCTCTGCAGCAATCCACCAGCTCAGATATTACCATGTTCTCAACGCAAGGCGAGACAGAACCATGAGGTGGCAAATTTCCCAAAACAAGAGGAGTGTTATCCGATCCTCTCTCGGCCTGCAACCAAGGGATTGAAGGGGGTGGGGGTGCTGCAACTGCTGAAGGTGAGAGGCTTAGAGTTACGGATGGCGACGGTGGTCTGACTGTGGAGATGCTATTTGAAGTAGAAAGCCATGCGGGAAGCAAACTTGCTGCAGGTGCAGACGCAGGCGCAGGTGGCTCGGGATGAAGAAATCCCCCATTGGAAGTGGCCATCGAATATGTTGGAGTAGGTCGCTCTTTCACTAACTTTTCTGCAAAAGTCTCGAGAATCCTATCGTAATTGCCCTCGTCTATTGGTTCTACAATCTTGTTGTTTTCCTTGTGCTCCCTCTGCTGCTTCTCCTTGAACACTTCCCACCACTTACCAAGTCTCTTAGCAGTGCGGCCTGGAACTTCAGCAGCAATTATCTTCCATTTGTTGCCGTGTTTGGCCTGAAGTCGGATAACAAGACGCTGTTCTTCTTTCGTAAGGGATCCTTTCTTTATTCCGGGCTTGAGGTAATTTTCCCACCTTTCTAAGCAGGATCTCGCATCTCTGTTAAGGGGCGTGCTCATGCGCTGAGAGACAAGGTTCCATTCCCTTGGACCATATTGATTAACATATGCACTTAACAGAGCGTCCTCTTCAGCTCTCCAACGCTGGCTCTCCTTACATTTCCATGTGAAACTGCCACTTCCCATTGCCTTATACTCTTCATAATGTATCTGAAAATAACCAAGAAACAATTCAATTAATTACACAATAAATTTCACTATTCCACAGATAGCAAACGTAGTCGGAATTACAAAAAAATAAATTAACAACAAGCTAAATGACCAGAAAGGCAGCCATATCACATCAAATGTTTTAACAATGGCGATGAAGATATCAAACTTAAAATACTAGTAAAGCGCTTACGCACCCGTAAGTACCATTTAATCTATAAGAAAGATGCTCGTACATAAATATTTGACGTAAAAATATGCATAAACAGGAAATAAGAATTGTTAATAACAATTTATTTACATTTTCAAAATCATTAAAAAAAATCTACCATAAAATTATTAAACAAAAGCATAATAGAAATCCAGCACTGTCCATATTTCTACTTCTAACTCTAGTACAAACATGAGATAGCAAAGAGCAGCAGATTCCGGAACTACACCGCTGTTATATAGCTTTTTCAATACAAAAGTTGTCAACATGTAAAATGTACGGCTATACTGAAGTTTACAAACAATCAATCATATCCAAGTATACAATTAAATTAACAACCAAAACAATGCAAGAGCTCGAGTGCGAGGATATTGATTTAACAATGGAGATTTAGTACTCGAAAAATTCACCCAACAAAAAATGCAGCATGGATGACTCATTCAAAGCATCCAGCTCGTAATCGTAAAGAGGCCGAAATATAATTGAAATCACTGGCATTCTCAGGGATAACTTTCAAGTAAGTACACCATAATACTAAAAAAATCAACATAAGTTGAGATCATAGCAAGACTGATGCTTTTTCAAACCTCTATTATCCTTAGGAATTATCCTTAATAAATTGACTCAGATTTAGCATTAGCTAATAATAATACAAAATGAAACAGGATCTTATAATCAAGGAGTATATGAAATGCATTTCATTTTAGGACTGAAAATTGAGTTATTTTTGGTGAAATTCCAAGTTTCCATCGACTACGCCTTTCGGCCTGATCTTAGGCCCTGACTCACCTTCCGTGGACGAACCTTGCGGAGGAACTCTTAGGTTTTCGGGGCATTGGTGTAATCATTATTCTTCAATGAAGGTATGGTTTTAGGAACCAACTCTTGTGATTGTAGAGCTATTTTTATTACCCCATTTATATTATTAAAAAAACCACCTGGTCAAGCAATGGTCAATTTTGATATCATCTAGGAACTAAATAAAAACTCCATTGTTAGATCTACACCACAAAAGTTAATAAAAATTAAAAAAATGCCAAAAGACAATTGACCATGTTAAAAAAATCAAAAGTAAGAACCACACAGATCAAATAGGCATTATTTATTCAGTTTTAAAGAAACATAAACATTAATTATCATTATTATAAAAACAGGGTTTGGTTTCATCAACAAATAGAAAATAAAAACCACCAAAAAGACTCACTATCATCATCAAACTCCCACAAAAGGCAAACCAAACAAGTCAAACAAACAAATTATTACAAATAATTAGATAGAAGAAAATAACACAAAAAATCAAGAACATGCAAATTTTATCAGTAAACTAAAACACTGAACTAGTAAAAAAAAATACAAAAATAACATGAAAACAGAGCAAAATGCTTACATTTATTCATATAGTAAGAGCTTAGATTCTTCTTCAACACATCAGCCACAACTTAATCATTAAAACTCAGACAAAATATTAACTAAAATAAAAAATTTAGTACCAGATTAAACCAAGCTAACTTAACAAAGATTTTTAAGACACACTTGGGATCTGACAAACAAACCGAAAAATGAGGGCACGCCAATTCTAACACTTAAATAAGTAGTACAAAATTAAAATTTTAAAACCAAAAAAGAAAATTATTAAACTGCGCCACCTTCCGTCATCTCTAACAGTAATAATGTGTTCCGTTATTTAAAGCACACATGGCTGTCACGTAGATAAGAAAAACAGCTCAATCATAGCCATCTATATCTTTGACTTTATAGAAAACAACGCTTGATGGTTCCATCATCAATCATCACGTTGCAAAATTGTAAAAATAATCACCTGGAGAGTCTGGTGATGGAATTTTGTATTCTATTGAGCACATTATCGTTGGAAAGCGTGACTCTAACAAACTCACACGTATCAACTTCACCTCTTAAAAATCCATTTCATATACCAAAATACTAATTAATCCTATTTAATTTAAAATTGGGAGCTTTTTAGACCTTTTTCCTAATTAAATCTAATTACTCTTATAATCAAGCCTAAACCCATTTAGAGGCCCTTGTACTATATCATTTTTGTTCAAAAAGCCTTTGTACTATTTTTTTGTTCTTCAGGTCACTCTACTAACATAATTTTGATTTTTAGGTCCTTTTTTAGTTTTTTCCAGTCCCTTTACTTACAATTTTTTTGTTCCTCCAATCCCTCAAAAGGACCTAAAAATCGGAATTTTGCCAAGTACAGGGACCTGAAGAACAAAAAAATAATACAAGGACTTTTTGAACAAAAATGATATAGTACAAGGGCCTCTAGATAGATTTAGCCTATAATCAATCATAATTTATCAAATTAACCCTAATTAAACCTTTAAAATACCAATAAACTCTATAACAAATTTTAATATTAATCACCCACCAGCCCCACGAGCCGCCGACTGACCACTTTCGAATCAAAAATTCGAGCCGCCCGTTCATCGCCTATACGAAGAAGAATAGATCCTAGTGGGTTTGTTTTTCACAATCATCGATTCCGACAGTGAGGCTGCTGAAATATTTTTCCACTTGTCGGAATCTTTTTTCAATTTCCAATGGTTTAATGGGTTTAATGTTTAAATAATATAAAGTGGGGTAAAATTAAAAAATGTTTCTTGCTTTTTTAATTAAAAATATTCCTTGTTTTTTTAAATTAAAAATATTTCTTTTTTTCAATTAAAAATTAATATGTTTTTAAACTTTTAAAATTATAAAGAAAAAATACATCTTAAAATAATTAAATGTTAATTTTATTGATAAAATAAATATTAAAAACGATTTTAAGCTTTTAACCATCTAAAACTACAGAGTGTGTTCACTTTCGTAGGTGAGAGTGGGAGAGATGGATTTGATACGTTTTTATCATGTTTTGTGGTGATCTGATCCACTTTTATGAATTTAAGTTTATTTCATATTTCGTGTCAAATTCAGAGATTGAAATGATCTTTTATTTACCGAAAACTGTACCAACACTTATATTATGCTATAAGTAAAATAAACTTATGACGTGTTTGTCATGTCAAATATTTGATGATAAAAAAATAATAATAATTAAAATTATCTAATTGAAGTGTTCATTAATTTATAATAAATATTAGTACATTTTTTGCTTTTGTTTATTGTGCACTAGACCGGTGCATTTTGGAAAAATAAATAGAAAAATGGTATAAAATAATGAATTATAAAAAAAAATTAGAAGGAGTTATTTTTAAGCCTAACATTTTAAAAAATTCCGACCTTTTATTTTCTTTTTAATCATATTTTGACGTTAAAAGCTATATTTGATCATTTTAATTTTAATCTAAAATATAAAATTAATTTTTTAGATTGATTTTTTTTATATTAAATTAACTTTTTATATTAAATTTGATCATTTTTAAAGAATTTTTTTAAACTGTTGCCAAATAAATAAAAAAATATATTTTAAAATATAATTGGAATGAAAAGGTGTAAATTAATAAATTTTTAATGTTAGAATAGAGTTAAAAGAAACGGAAGATCGGAGTTTTTTTAATACTAGTTTCGCGTTACGTGCTATGCACGTGGCTCGTAACGTAACTCGTCAATGAACATATTAGTAAATTTATTATAATTATATCAATTTTTTTATTTATAATTAATATTAAATTAGTTAAAAAAATTTGTAAAAATAAATATAATATATTCGGTTATTAAATTTTTTCCATACTGAATTTATTCTTATTTTGTTTTTATAATAAACATAATTAAATAATCCTACTAATTTGGAGACAATTTAGTTATTTTTTACATATTAAAAACTAAATTGGAGACAATTTAACTATCTATTCTAATTAGGACTTTAATTACAATAGTGATTAATTAAATAACTAATTAGTTAATGACTATAAAACCTTTATTTAATAGTGAACTGAAAAGGATTATTCAGTAAATTTGACTGTCCCCCGTCCGTGATTTTATATATAGTATAGATATCAAGCCTTTCACAAAAATGATCCTTTTTTACAGTTGGTACAAAAATACAGAGAGGGAGTGACGGGTGCAGTGTTTGTTCTTTTCCGGCTCTGATACAAAAAAAACTGTGCGGACAAGAGATTAAACTAAATTAAAAAGGTGACTAAAATTACAGTGCAGTATAATTTTTTCTATCTCATAACCATTCATCTAACCGTCCATTTGGATCGCCTCTGATGGTCCCAATTAGTGACTACGTCAGCAAAAAAGAGGAGAGTAGGATACAGGGATAGTATGGTGGAAAAGAGAGTAGGCGATAGAAAAAAAAAGAAGAGGAGGATCTTTCTATAAGGGGGCGCCACGTGGAGGAAGTGGGACCCAGTAGGTGTGGCGGAGGAGGGGACTGTAGTCCGGGTTTTACGGCACAAGGAGACGAGGATGATAGGGACGGGACGTTCTGGTGCAGTGTCAGTGATGCATTACGTCCATTTTTTTTTCTTTTGGATTTTTAATTCCATTGCTGCTCTTACCATTTCTTACTTACGCTGTGATCATAATTATATGATCCAATTACCATTTTCCTTGGTGAAATGGTTCACTCTATTAGGAGGTGTGCATGATTCGGTTCGGTATGGAGTGTAAAATGTCGAAATCAAACCAAATCATCACTTTAAAAATTAAAAAAAAAATTATAGTTCTATTTTATAATTTCTCTGGTTTGGTGCATTAAAAATTCAGTTCAGTTCAGTTTATTTTGATTGATTTTTTCGGTTTCAAAAAATAAAATTAAAAAAAATACCAGTTTTTAATAAACCATCACAAAAATAATCTATATTATTACTATTTTTAATAAATATAATGATTATTAGTGATGGTTAGCATTAATTTTTAATAAAAGTGCTAAAGATTAATAAATTTAATATTTTAATTTTATTTATATAAAAACAAAGGTGGAAGTTCAGTTTTTTCGATTCGATTCGATGTCCGACCCTTAAAATCAAACCAAACCAAAAACCATAATTTTTAAAAATTCAAAAACAAAGCATTCCATATTAACTATTTTTCATTCGGTTCGGCACGGTTCGATTTGATTTTCTGGTTCGACTCGATTTTTACTCACCCCTACACACTACGGTCTAAATACATTTAATTTTAGACTTTTTATATAAAATATTGAAAAATTTAAGAAAAATATTTACAAAATTTACCACACTGCTTAAAAAGTCAAAAATACTCTCAGTATTTTTATTTTTATATTTTTACTCTAATATATTTGTAATTTATTTATTTACTTTTGTAGTTCTCTACAATACTCCATAATTCTTTTAATTTTTGTTCTCTACTTTTCTTCATTCTTTCAAGATCTCCTTCTTTCACGGATCCCACAAACACAGACACAGCAGCAGCAACATCGTGGCCGTCTGTCCGTTAATGACAACCTTAACATTGAATCAACACTAGGAGCCGTTTTGGATTGTTGTTTTCCCTTCACCGGAGCAACATAATCCATCATGTCTTCTACGGTGGAACGAAGAGCGGCAACGTCAGGACGGAAAGCAGCAGCGGAGGAATGGAAAGTGGTGTGTGGATAATAGATTGAGTTACTTTATTTTAGGTTTTCAATCATCTAACTATTTGGTAGAAGATCAAAAAAATATTTTATTGGAGTTATGGAAACAAATTTTAGTGAAACCTCAATCTAAACGTTGTAGATTTGAACATAATTTCCTCAAGTTCATTGAACTTGAGGGAATCGTGATCCAACTTGAATACATAAATATAATCAAGTGATAACCTATAATTTTTAAACAATATGGAATATTTCATCATATTTTTTATCAAGAGTATAATCCCCAATAACTGATACACTTGAGGGACAAGGGGGTCATTGAACCCCCCTCCCCCCGCCCCCCCTGAAATTGGAAGAAGAAATGCATATATAGAGGGCTGTCCTAATAATTAGCCCACAAGAAAAAAAAGCATCCAGTAATTAGTTACATTGAGAGGTTTACCTGTATAAGTTTTCCAATTATATGCAAAAAAGTTTATTTCAATTTTAAATAAAAAATTTATATAATAAACGAAAATGTTCTAATTCAAAAAATTTATTCCTAAAAAAACAACAAATATAAATTTTACTGTTTGTAATTTTTTTAAATAAGATTTAACTTAAAAAAATTGAATAATATTTTTAATTTTTTTATATAAAACAATCAAATTATGTTCTACTTGAAATTATTTCACAATGGCATATTATAAAGATATTTAGAAAAAAATAGTAATAACACTTATTTTAACATCGTCATTTTATTTGTATAATTGTTTTTTAAGTATGAGATGCTTGTATAAAGATAATAACAAATGTTTGAGAGGAATAAATATAATCATATCAATAATTATTCAAATATCCTCTGTGAAAGTTTATGTTGAGGTTGATTCAAAAAGTATATCTAGCGATATAGAACAACAGCCTAATACAATCTATACGATTTCATGTTTGTAGTGTTTTTTTAATTAAAAATTCTATCAGTCGCGTTAACATAAATTTCTTCAAAGAATATATACGGGTCGAAAATATAAGTTCATTACATTTTGGTTTAATAATTATCAGGATTAATTAGAATATAGCATCATAAAAAATAACTATTATGATAAATTGACATTAATTTATTAATTATTTATAAATAAAATATTGTTAATTTATATGTTTTTTAACAAAAAAGTATTATATATTATATATTTTTTATTTGGACCCCCCCCTAAAAGAAAAGTCTGTATCCGTCACTGATAATCCCACATGGAAAAATATAAAAATAACCGATAAAATTCAAGTATAAATATAAGATATATAAATATGATATTCATATATGTAAGAGTTCCATTATTCACGCGCTTAAACGATATATTTTATTATATATTTGAAGTTCATAATGTTAAATAAATGGTCTTTATTATACTTAAACATATATTTAATATATTTAAATTTAAAAATACTCAAATTTTAAAGATTTGAACTCGAACCTGGCGGTTCGGAACCAGAACCAGCCCGAAACTGACCTTCCACCAGTTTCGGGTTGGTATTTATCCAATTTCGGATTTGACCAATTTGGGGCCGAATTTGACCGGCCCGGTTCACGGACTAAACCGGCCCATGGTCAGGTCTACCTCTGATAGTTCTCATGAAGTTGCCCTTATATCTCCTCTCCCAAAGAAAAAAGTCTCTGCAGATATCAGTTTCCAGTGTAATATTTTTTATTACCAACTTTTGGTATTTACCAAGTGTAGTAGGATTCTGAAAACTAACTTTCAACTTTCCGTCTATTGTTCTAGTTGGCTCATGGTATGGAGAAGGCATTGCTTCAACAGGTCATGAGCCTCACACCTGAACATATTCATTTGTTGCCTTTAGAGCAGAGAAATAAAGTGCTTCAGCTGCAGCAAATGCTTCATCAATGAATATCGTTTTTTATTTTTCAATTAGACAGCACAAATGTTGGCAATTGATTAAAGATGACGGTCCACGAATTGAAGCAAGGTACTCCTTTAGGATATTTTTATTAAACATTTGTGCATAAGTTTGTTTAAATAATGCTACCATCTTATGATAAAATATTATGATAATATTTGATTTATTTACTGTTGGGATGGAGTTTATTTGCATCAATTTTAAAAGTTTAAATACCATGTTGAACCGGGAGTATAAATATTTTTTTATAAATAATTATAGGGCATACTGCACTTTCTGCCATGAAAAATGTCTTGAAGACAATTCAAAAATATTTTTAGTGTCAATCCAATGATTATAAAACACTAATAAATATAAACAATTTAACAATGGAATATAAAAGTTGATGAACATTTGAGAAAATTAAACATCATCGGTCTCAATTCTGTCAAAACTACTTCAAATTTGAAGATACACAAAAGCAGAGTCAAATTGGCTAATTTTCCATCAAGTGCCTAATGCATATTTCTAGCTGAACCTTTCCATCAAACCCAAAATAAAAACATGGAATCAAAACAAACCCTGTCGAAGAAACCTTATTATAATTATTTCCTTGAAGCTTCTCCATTGAAGAAATCACTCTAACGGCACCCGTCTCAGTCTTCGCTTGAATCGAATAAATGAATGATTTTTCCGATTCCGAGCAGCTTCCGAGGAGACCGACACTGACTACATAGCCATAGGATCCTAGAATATTGCTCAGAATAAACACATTACCTTCATTTTCCTCTTGAAGTATCACAAACTTGTCGTTAATGCTCAATTCCAACGACAAAGCCTCGTCGTATTTACAAGACTTTGCAGCATCGTGGTGCTTATCTCTGAAATGTCTGCACAAAACCTTGGACGAGCCGATGAAAGTACAGTCTTGAACGGGGCAAGAACATGGTGAGTAAATGCAAATCGTCTCGTGAATATGCTTGTCGTTGTAGATTGTGATTTCTTTGCATCCATAAATGGAGTTCTTGCATGCTATTTTAGCAGATTGGAGAATATTTTCAATGATCTTGCTGTGAGTAGTACTTATCAGAGGCCAAGGGTAAGAGCAAGTGAAGCATTTTCCATTAAGCTTCTTGCTGCATGATGAACAACCCAAATGCCCATTTGCACACTAACATATATACAAAAAATGTTACTTTAATAAAAGTTAACAATAATTTTAATTTGACTTAGCTGGTATTAAATAATTAAAACTACTACTATGAAAATCTGGAGTTCGAAAAATAATCCATTAAAATCTCAAAATTGTGAATCTAGACCGTATATAATTCTGTTTAAATTAAGATAATTTGAGCAGATTTATCATAGCCAAGTAGCCATAGTGTGAATATAAGTGAAACACCATTCACTACGTAGGATTATGATTTTGTCTTTAACCTTGTGTCGACCAAAAATTATTGCACGCAACCGTTGCGCCATGTCATTCGTGCAACAAACTAATGACACATGATGTTATATTTGAATGTAATAACCAATAAAACAGTATAATTAATTAATGATGTAAACCCTAGATGCTGAAGTTCCAAATTAAAAGTACATTGAATAAAAATCAGTTCAATCTTTATTGAGAAGCAAACAACTAACCTCAAATTAAGAGTATACTGAATAAATATAAATTAAATCTTTATTGACAATTATCATTAGCACATGAAGCAAATAATAATTAACCTTAAAAAATCAGAAAAAAAGAAACAAAGTGAACTAACCTCAAGAACAGGAATATTCAAGGCCTGGGAGCAGAAGGAGCAATCAAGAATATTTATATTTGTCAATGTCAAAGCAACGGATTCATTTTCATCTCTATCGTTTATTTCTCGAATTTCTTCCGTATATTCTTCCATTGCTTCGTCACTTTCAACTTTCTTGTCTTTCTCTTTTCCTTCAATTTCTATAAATATGTCTTCATCCGCGTCGTACTCTTTTTCTTCTTCCTCCCATAGCTCCTCCGTATGGTCCGAATCATCGTCGATAAATATATCATCATCATCATTTAATGGTTTTTGCAATTTATCATAATCATCATCATCATTTAATGGTTTTTGCAATTTATCATAATCATCATCATCATATTCGTCGTCTTCATCTTCAACATAGTCACAATCTTTTTCCAACTCTTCTATTGCTAATGCCATTGGTGCCATCTTTGAGTCGTGCTTAACTTTTGAGTTCTCTAAGTTTGTTGAGCTTATTGTGCTAAATTTATATACCAATTCAAATAAGAGTTGGGATAAGTATATACTACGTCGCCAAGTTATCCTTACCTTAGTAAATTTCAAACAATTTCAAAAAATAATCTAACAGTCAAACCGAGATAATTGTTCTTCTTACGCGGATTTCCAAGTGCAATTAATCTCATGGAAATAGTACTTAAACGCCAGATTTCATGGAGTGATTTACTGGCCAAAATTAATTTTATGATATTATCAAATATTTTTTGATATGGTTAAAAATAAATATTACTCCATTTATTTGATAATGATTTTTAGAAAAAAAAAATTCAATCGTCATAACTATTTGTAATTTTTTATTATGAATATTATTAAATAGAAAATTTCTTAATAGAAAAATTCGCAATAAAAATGTTATGAATATATTTTCAATATATGCGATAAGCAAAATAATATATATGCTAACCAAAATAATATTCATGATTTTTAGTAATATATTTTTTTTTCCTAATTAGACAAAAAATTATCTATAAATATTTTTTTGCTGAAATCTGTAAATATATTTCCAATTATGCTATGGTGTTTTTATAGTGTTTGTTGTATATAGTGTATTTATGTGTGTACTTATGGTGTATTTGTATGGTTGTTTTTAGTGTAAAAACACTATAAAAACACAAATCAATTCGTTGTGTAAGTCAGTAGCAAAAACATCGCAAGACATCATAAAAACATAAATCAATACATTCTGTACGGAATCAGTAGCAAAAATATCATGAAAACACAATAAAAAATATAAATCAATTCGTTGTGTACGAAATCAGTAGCATCAAACAAGAGAATGAACAATTGAAAAATAATATTAACAATAGACAATTATATTAACAAGAGATTAATTTATATTAATTTATGTACAAAAAATCTAAAAAATACAAGAAAACCTAAGAAAATCAAAAAAAATTAAAAACGATTTCGATGAATCTATCGAAAGAAACGCCGCGACAAAACAATCAGCAGAAGAAACGTGTCGACGGAAAATTCACCGAAAATAACGACACAGAGAAAAAACCACGATGGGAAATTCATCGGAAGAATTGCGACAGCAAGACGGAAGAAAGGTGACGACTAGAAAAGAGAATAAGAGAAAATTTAAGAGGACAGGAAGACAAAAATTTGAGAATAGAAAAAGTAGAGAGAAAGAGAGAAATTGTGTGAGAGAGAGAGAGAGAGAATAGTGTGACGGCTGTTATGATAAAAGAACAAAGGATCAATTCACCCCCTGAACTAGGCACAAAATATTAAAAAGTCATTCTTGTTAGTTTTGATACAAACAGACCCGCACTGAGACGATGATCAGGACACCAGCGATAGCGAAGGAGTTCGGTGGAAGAGAAAAAAAGAGTAGGAAGAAAATGGAGAAATCCGGTGAAAGGAAAGTATGAGAGGAAAAAAAAGGAAAAAAGATCCCTAATTTTTTATTAAAAATAAAATAAAAATTTAATTTTTAAAATTATAAAGAGCTAATTGAAATTTAAGATATATTAAAAATTAATTTAAGAAGAAGTTAACAGAACGCTTATTACTCTAATCCCCAAATGTGATAATCCTGAGAGTATTAAGTAATTTAGACCCATAAGCTTGTGTAACGTTTCTTATAAGATCATAACCAAGCTCATTGCTACGAGGCTGGGAACAGTTTTGCCGTGCATTATTGGTCCAGAACAAACTAGTTTTGTTGCTGGTCGTCATATAACGGACAACATCATTTTGGCTCAGGAAGCTATGAACTCTATGCATAAGAAAACGGGCAGAAAATGATACATGGCTATTAAGATCGATTTAGAGAAAGCGTATGATAAGGTTTCTTGGAATTTTCTCCACGAAACCCTTGTTATGGTTGGATTTCCTACTCGCCTTATCAATATCATAATGGATTGTGTTTCGACCACCTCCCTCAGTATTTTGTGGAATGGAAGTCCTTTGCAAGCTTTCAAACCATCTTGCGGCCTCAGACAAGGGGACCCTCTGTCTCCGTATTTGTTCGTTCTCTGTATTGAAAGGCTTGCCCACATTATTTCTGCCAGTGTTGATTCTAAGGAGTGCAAGCCTCTCAAGTTTGGTAATAATAGTCATAATATTTCGCACTTATTTTTTGCGGATGATCTCATTCTTTTTAGCGAGGCTTCGATGGAGCAGGTTACAGTGATTAATAATGTGTTGGCTTCTTTTCGCAATGCTTCTGGGCAAAGAGTCAACAAAGATAAAACTAGAGTTTTATTTTCTTCTAATATAACTCTAGTTTATGGTAACCAAATTGCCAATAGTCTTAGGTTTTCTAAAACCTTAGATCTTGGTAAGTACTTGGGGGTCAATCTTATTCATGGTAGAGTGTCTAAGCATCATTCGATGGGGGTTATGAGCCGAATTCGGAAAAGGCTTACTGACTGGAAGGCTTCATCGCTTTCCATGGCAGGAAGAGCCACTCTTGTTAAATCTGTTATTGCCTCCATGCCTACTTATGTGATGCAAACTATGTATATCCCTAGGGGATTTTGCGATGAAATTGAGTCTAGCTGCAGAAAATTCCTTTGGGGTACTTCTGATGTTAATAGGAAGGTTAACCTGTTGAATTGGGACTCTATTTGCCAGCCGAAATCTAATGGTGGGCTCGGGTTCAGGAAGATGAGGTCTATGAACGATGCTCTTCTTATGAAAGTTGGCTGGAATTTAATTACTAATCAAGACAAGTTGTGGGTTAAAGTCTTGAGAGGTAAATATAATTTCAATGTTTTTGATTATGAGACGTTGGCTAAGTCGAGAAGAGCTTCTCACCTCTGGCAATCTCTCCTTAAAATTTGGGATAGAGTTGTCTCAGGTATTCGGTGGGCTTTGTGCGATGGGAAAAAGATCCGTTTTTGGACTGATCCTTGGCTTGGGGATGATGTCGTTCTTAGGCAGGTAGCGATAGAGAGTATACCTCAGTTTGAGATGGAGTGTACGGTGAGCTTTTACTCTGATGCTAAAAGAAAATGGGATTGGGACAAATTCTCTCATATTTTGCCGTATAAGTGGTTGTGTAAAATTGTTAATATGTGTCCCCCAAATGAGGATAATGGAGCAGATTTTATGTATTGGGGAAAGTCTTCTTCAGGTAATTTACAACCAAATATGCGTATACTGTTGACAAAAATGCTCACGCAATAATGCCAGCTCGTAGTAATCCGGAAGTCGGATGTCGATCCCACGGAGACAAGGGGTTTAAAGTGAATGAAATTGACTTTGATTTTCAATTCGGAAAGCAAAGAGTAGTTGGATTTTTGATTAATAACAGCGGAACTAAAATTAAACAATCACTGATTAGACTAAGAAGTAATTAAGAATTAAACGACTAATTGATCAAAGGATTAAAAACAATAATTAAAAGCGCCTAAGGGTTGCTAATCATGCCATTGAGATTCCTAGGTAATAGGTCGGGTAAATGGGTGTTGGTTCGGGTCGAGCCATTCTAAGGTATCTAAATCCGCTCTCTCGAGCCGGAGATTTGACGAATCGGCAATTGATTAATGAGTCGAAATCCAAATCACTCTCGCACAAGTGGATGTCGACTACAACAATCAATCCGATTAATCCGCAAACTCAACAACCGCTAAATCCCTAAATCACTCTCGCGCATTTAGGTCTTAAGCTTATGCTTAACGAGGTCTATTCAATTAGCTTAACTCTCGTCCTCACTAATCAAACACAAATCATCAATTAAGGAGCTAACTTAATCCAAGCATTAAGATCATTAAACACAACGAAACCCTAACCCATACAACCCTAACCAATCATCTAACAACCAAACATAGCAATCATAAACAACCCCTAGACTAGGAGTTTAGCTACTCATGATTAAAGTAAAAACAACAACTAAGCAATAGTAAATCAACATAATAAAAGTGAGAAAGCTTACCTCAAATAACAATGAAGAACAATAAAGCATGAACAAGATAATGAAGATTCAATAACTAAGCTTGTATTAAAGATGAATTCAAAACCCAAAATCTGGAAATAAAAGCTTCAAATCCTTAACAATGGAGGAATCTCCAAGAACAAGTCACACAAAACTAAGAGAATAATTGCTAGAGTAATAAATGTTGCTACAAAAAGAGGCTTACCCTAAAATGTGACATAAGGTGTCCTAATATAGTAAAGCCCAAAAAGGAAATAAAAAAAACATCCTATTACAAGCTTGTTTGTCCAAAAGTGGAAGTGGGCCAAGAGAGCACAAGACCCAAAACTGATTTGAGATGCTGAATTCTGGCCCTTCTCGATCGAGAAGCTTCATTAAAGTCAGCTTCTCGATCGAGAAGCTTGATGTCCAAAAACTCTGCCGATTTTTGCTCTTCTTCTCGATCGAGAAGCAAGGTGTAATTGTGCTTCTCGATCGAGACCATGCAAGAGAAGGGCTTCTTTGATTTTTACCTCGCCCCTTGCTTCAATCCATCTCTCGACTTCCACATATCATCTATTCTTTGCTCTTTTGGACTCAAAACCCTTCACATACGCTCCGTTTATCCTGAAACACTAAAACACGTAATAAGCGATATAATCACTCGAAACATGCAACAAAAGTATATAAAGCGATGCGAAAGAGACTCGTAATATAGGAGTATTTTACTCCTATCAAACCTCCTCACACTAAACCTTGCTTGTCCTCAAGCAAGAAATGCATTAAACCACAACTAACTTAGTGACATTGGCAAGGTTGAACACACATCAATACTCATACTCCCATTACCAAATTGTACAAATGCAAATGTCTAATGTCAACAACTATAATCAATGCAAACAAATGAGCAATGCAATTTGTAATGACATAATGCGAAGGCAAAGAGAACACAATTGCATTAGTTTAACATTAATCTTGGACACTCAAGCTATCACCATCGTTTACGGGACATGCGATTATTTGGTTAAGCAACAATGTAGGGCAAGTCATGGCAATAATCAAACATAAACAATTGAACCTAGGCATCAAAATCCTCACTAGGTATCACTCTAACACACAAGTGTTTAGATAAGAAAATTAAGCACACAAACACGGAATTCCCATAGGTTTGCTCATAGTCCTAAACTCCACTACTTAGCTCGGTGATCAACAATTATCTCATGGGCTTGCACGGGTTGTAACGTGGCCAAGGTCGGGGTAGATCAAAGTTGATACTTTAGGCTAAAACTTGACTTGAAACTAGTTAAAATATTAATAAGAACTTGGGCTAGCTTGGACTTTTTACATTTTTGAACTCTTTTTGAACGCTTAACTCAATCTCATGCCTTTATTATTATTATTTTTTTTTATCTTTTTTTTTTTTTTTTATCTTTCTCTTTTTGGATTTTTCTTTCTTTTTCTTTCTTTTTCTTTCTTAGGCACTAATTTCACTTTTAGTTCAAGTTCACTCTTCTTTATATTCATCAAGCTACTACCCTCTCCTCCTCACACTAGTTGTCAAGTCAAGTTGGGTGAAAGAAAGTGGAAAATTAAGAATGGGATTGTGTTGTTAACATGGTAAAATCAACAAAGGTCTAAGCTCAAAATTGGCTATCTAAAGGTTAAAGGTAGGCTTTTTAAGCGGTCTCTAGAATGGTTACACCTAATGCCATAGTCATTTAATTATCAATCACTCAACAATGCAATTTTGAATGGACACCAAGCAAATTCTAGGAATTCCGGACAAGGCAACACTCACAAAGACAAGTAGGCTCGAAATAACTCAATATGAAAAAATGTGGTGTTATGCCTATTGTTCAATCCCTATGTTTTCATGCCAATTATGCCCAAATTATGCCAACACAAATTTTTCACAATTTCGCACATCATGCAACCGTATTAAGTTTAAACCATCACATCCAAAGATTAATAACTAAAGATCAATTTAAACACTATCCCTTCACACATGTCATATCGAATTACATCCATTAAGCAAGCATTTAAGCATAGTTGTTAAATCTAAACAAAGGCATTATGGCAATAAGGCACAAGAGATAATACACATTGATATGGTTCAACACGGTGCCAAGTGACTAATTCTCATTTTCGATTCATTTCACATGCTTAGTACAAGAGCTTTAGTGGAGGCGACACAACAACCTAACTAAACTCTAGCAACTAAAATTAACAAAAATAAAACACAACATAAAGCAATAAAAGATAGAAACGAGATACAATTTCACTACCCTCCTCAAACTATTTCTAGCTTAGTCCCTTAAGCAAGAAATAAAATAAAACAAGAAATTGTAAGAGATAGGGTTAGAAAATGCAAATCTCGCTAGTCGAACGCCGGGGGTTCGGGGGATGGAGTAGGTGACGGGTAGTGGGGCCCTCCTTGGGCATTGAAGTATGCTTGCAATTTTTCCGCTTCCCTTCTTTGCCTATGACGGAGCCGCTTCATTTCATATCTAGTTTCGTTCCAAATTCTCCTTTGCTCCGCCATAAATTGGCGTTGTTCATCCTCAAAGCTACTTCCCCCATGTGAGCTAGTGGCCCATGGTTGGCCCCATTGGGCCCCTTCTTCTTGAACTTCCGGTTCCTCCGGTGCTTTCTCTCTTCTTCTTACCGGCTCCTTTTCTCTTCTAGGTGCCGGTTGTTCTTGATCAAGCTCTTGATCACCCTCCTCGTCATGCTCTTCTTCTCCACCTTGACCTCCAAATTCCGCTTGTCTCGCCGCTTCTTGCCCGTGCGCCTTTAGCCATGGGCCTCTTTTGAAATAGGGAACAACATTCCCTTTGTGAACATACCCGACCGAATTTCAAAATACTTTCAATCAATTAAACGCAACCTAGTCCCCGGCAACGGCGCCAAAAACTTGTTGACAAAAATGCTCACGCAATAATGCCAGCTCGTAGTAATCCGGAAGTCGGATGTCGATCCCACGGAGACAAGGGGTTTAAAGTGAATGAAATTGACTTTGATTTTCAATTCGGAAAGCAAAGAGTAGTTGGATTTTTGATTAATAACAGCGGAACTAAAATTAAACAATCACTGATTAGACTAAGAAGTAATTAAGAATTAAACGACTAATTGATCAAAGGATTAAAAACAATAATTAAAAGCGCCTAAGGGTTGCTAATCATGCCATTGAGATTCCTAGGTAATAGGTCGGGTAAATGGGTGTTGGTTCGGGTCGAGCCATTCTAAGGTATCTAAATCCGCTCTCTCGAGCCGGAGATTTGACGAATCGACAATTGATTAATGAGTCGAAATCCAAATCACTCTCGCACAAGTGGATGTCGACTACAACAATCAATCCGATTAATCCGCAAACTCAACAACCGCTAAATCCCTAAATCACTCTCGCGCATTTAGGTCTTAAGCTTATGCTTAACGAGGTCTATTCAATTAGCTTAACTCTCGTCCTCACTAATCAAACACAAATCATCAATTAAGGAGCTAACTTAATCCAAGCATTAAGATCATTAAACACAACGAAACCCTAACCCATACAACCCTAACCAATCATCTAACAACCAAACATAGCAATCATAAACAACCCCTAGACTAGGAGTTTAGCTACTCATGATTAAAGTAAAAACAACAACTAAGCAATAGTAAATCAACATAATAAAAGTGAGAAAGCTTACCTCAAATAACAATGAAGAACAATAAAGCATGAACAAGATAATGAAGATTCAATAACTAAGCTTGTATTAAAGATGAATTCAAAACCCAAAATCTGGAAATAAAAGCTTCAAATCCTTAACAATGGAGGAATCTCCAAGAACAAGTCACACAAAACTAAGAGAATAATTGCTAGAGTAATAAATGTTGCTACAAAAAGAGGCTTACCCTAAAATGTGACATAAGGTGTCCTAATATAGTAAAGCCCAAAAAGGAAATAAAAAAAACATCCTATTACAAGCTTGTTTGTCCAAAAGTGGAAGTGGGCTGAGAGAGCACAAGACCCAAAACTGATTTGAGATGCTGAATTCTGGCCCTTCTCGATCGAGAAGCTTCATTAAAGTCAGCTTCTCGATCGAGAAGCTTGATGTCCAAAAACTCTGCCGATTTTTGCTCTTCTTCTCGATCGAGAAGCAAGGTGTAATTGTGCTTCTCGATCGAGACCATGCAGGAGAAGGGCTTCTTTGATTTTTACCTCGCCCCTTGCTTCAATCCATCTCTCGACTTCCACATATCATCTATTCTTTGCTCTTTTGGACTCAAAACCCTTCACATACGCTCCGTTTATCCTGAAACACTAAAACACGTAATAAGCGATATAATCACTCGAAACATGCAACAAAAGTATATAAAGCGATGCGAAAGAGACTCGTAATATAGGAGTATTTTACTCCTATCATATACTCTCATTGAAGAAGATAATTGGAACAACTCTAATAAATGTTGGATTTGGCGTGGAAGTGGGATGGCCCAGAGCGAATCAGACAGTTTCTTTGGTTGGTGTTACAAAAGAAATTACTCACTAATCTTGAGCGTAGCAGGAGGCATATTACTGCTGATAGTTTGTGTCACAGATGTGGAGAAGAGGAAGAAGACTGCCTTCATGTTCTGCGAGATTGTTGGGTTTCACAACAGATTTGACATCGATTTATTAAACCAGACGACAGACAAGCTTTCTTCAGGAGCTCGTTTTGGGATTGGATCAGTTCTAATCTGGGAGGTGATGTGACATTCAATTACCATATCAATTGGGTGCAATTATTTGGGGTGATCACTTGAAAAATTTGGTGTTGGAGAAATCAAACTTTGTTGGATAATATTAATATTCTGGTGTATCAAGTTGTGAAAGATATTCAGTCTCAGTTAGAGACTATCGTGTTAGCCTAGAAATGTAAGGTTAATTCTAATCCTAATAATGCAGTTAAAGTTCCAGCAGCTATTAGGTGGGGTTTTCCTCCTCCATTATGGTTTAAAGTGAATATTGATGGGCTTTTGACCACCTTTCGGGAATTGCTAAGGCTGGAGGCTTGATCAGGAATGAGTTTGGGAGCTGGGTTGGTAGTTTCGCCATGACCGTTGGTGTTGATTCTGTTTTAGGTGCCGAATTCAAGGGAGCGTACCAGGGTCTTCTCTTGGCGTGGAATCTGGGATACCGTAGAGTGATCCTTGAAGTTAATAACAAAACTGTGGTAGACAAGATCAATAGCTCAGAGATTGCAGCTCAGTATACGAATCTTCTGTTCGCTATTCGCTCCCTTATTCGCAGAGATTGGGTTGTTCATGTTCGTCATGTGTTTAGAGAGGCAAACTTTGCTGCTGACCACCTTGCTTCCTTAGGCAATGGTGACGTGATTGGTATTTCAGTTCATGAGTCCACTCCTAGTAGTCTGTTGCCATGGATTTTGCATGACATACAAGGAGTTTCTTATAGCAGAAGCATTGTTGCTTAGGGTTGTTTAGGCTTTTGCCTCTTTCATTTTATCAAAAAAATTAATTTAAGAGATAAATAACAGACAAGGGTTATTTTATTTTATTTTTATTTTTTGGCGGAAAGTGTAACTCACGTATGAATTTAGAATGGGAAGGGGCCTTTTTGATACTAAATGGCACAATTGCGGGTTAATACCAAAACTAGCGAGAATGGTTCTTTTTGATATTTTGTGCCAAGTTCATGGAGTGAACCGATCCTTCGTTTCGACGATAAAATGACCTAAAATGATTAATATATAGTAGGTATTTTTGAAATTAAATTTCTAATTTAGATAGAGAGAGAAATTATAAAAACATGACTCAAAAAGGTGAAATTAAGTTTAAAAAGTAGGATACTTTTCCTCTCTCAAAAAACCTAGCGGCCAGTAGCTTGTTTGTTTTTCTTCTCCGGCTGCGTCAATAGTTTAATTTTACTGTTGGCAGTAGCCATCTCTTTTTCTATTTCGCTTTAATTTCATAGTATTTAATAAATAGCCTTCCTTTTTATTTTTATTCTTGAAGAATTAATATTTATTTTCGAAAATCAAGTCAAATAGAGATTGATGACCTTTCAAAAATGAAGATGGAATCGTTTATATGCTATATTAATTTTTTTATTGTTGTTTCAGATATTAAACTCTGTCTTTTCTCAAATTACAAAAAAATCACGAAGCAAACTTTTCTTACAAAATGGTCATTGAACTATACCTTTTATTACAAAAGGTACACCATAAAAAACGGACCGTTTTCACGCAAAAATACAACATAGTTCAATGACCATTTGTAATAAAAGGTATAATGCAATGATTTTTTTGTAAACCGCAAAAAGTTTAATGATCTTTTAGTAATAACATAAATATTTTTATAATAAAAGGTATATTTCAGTGACCATTTTGTAAGAAAATTCCGTTTAGTTACCTTTTTATAATTTGAAAAAAGATTAGTCATCTATTGAGTTTAATTATCTTTGTTGTTTCCTACTGTGTTTTGTTATTTATATGTGAAAGGTTGTTATCCTTTTTTTTATGAAAAATTTGTTGTCCTTTTTTTATGAACGATTTGTTATCTCTTTTTTTAAAGGTTGGTCAGGTGGTGGTGGTCGGAGGTTGTGGCTGCAGTTTCAGTTAGCGGAAGTTAAAAAATTTGATCGAGAATTGCACTTAATTGACGAAACAGTTACTAATTTAGTTCTTATTTTTGTAAGTAGATTTGCTAATCAAATAAGGCGTGTTCGCATATTACTCTGTTACATGTCAAATCATCGAGTTTAATTTTTGAATTCCCAATTTTTTTACAAATGTAACTGTTTCAGATTCTATTTTATGAAATTTGACGTATTCACAGAAAAAATTTAAAAAGTAGGATATTATATAAATAATCCCTTATGCTATTGGTAGCTTTGGAAATAATTACAATTTTGAAAAATTTGATTTTTCTCTTTGTTAAATCTTAGTAAAATTCCTTTTTTTTAAAAAAACAAATAAACATATCATTCAAAATTTCAAATTTTTATGTTAGTGACCCATCATTTTATTTTTAGCAAAAATCCTTCAATTTTTTAAAAATGTTCTCATATCTATCTTTTAAAAATTGTCATTCCTATTTTATCCTCATGGTATATCTTTTCTAATGAAAATCAAATTCTAAAATAATATAACGAACCGAGTCTTACATGATTCACCCATTAATGTGACGGAACTAATATTGAGTTATTAAATTATTTGATTTTTAAATAAAAGGTACCAAATAATAAATTATAAAAAATATGAAAGAATTTAGAATAATTTGCTAAAAATAGTACCGCTTTAGCACTTTTTCACACAATCTCTCCCTCACTCTTCGTGCAATATTCTATCTTTCTTTTATGAGAAATCCTTAGATAGATCGAGTCTACCACGTCATCCATGAACTAGCCTATCACGTTTTTTTGTTTATTATTCTTTTACACTTTTGAATAGTAATATTACGATAGTGCTATTATTTTAATAACGTGTCATAATTTGATAGTTTTGGTCCGTAAATGACGTGGTGGATTGAGAACACTGGATCTGGAAGGAGCTCCATTAGATCACCTGCCTGCAGAAGTGGGGAATTTGTGGCATTTGAGATACCTAAGCCTAAGAAAGACAAAAGTGAAGAAACTTGCAAAATCCATCGGCAGACTCTGCAACTTAGAGACGTTGGATTTAAGGCAAACCCCGGTATATGATCTTCCAGTTGAGATCAATAGGCTACTGAAACTTCGACATTTACTAGCATTTTTTATCAATATAAATGATGAACCAGATCCTAATTTTCAACGTGGTGTGAAGATGAATGGTAGCATTGGGAGTCTAAAGTCTATACAAAAGCTCAGTTACATTGAAGTAGATCAGGACACTGGCTTAATTCAGCAGGTCGAAAAGCTGACGCAATTGCGGAAATTGGGGATCAAAAAACTGAAAAGAGAAAGTGGGGTTGAATTGTGCAGTGCATTGGAGAAGATGCCCCATCTTTGTACTCTCAGGATATCTTCACTAAATAAGGAGGAGTTTCTTGATTTACAAGCATTGTCTTATCCTCCTCCTCTGCTTCAGCGTCTCAGCTTAAGTGGGCCGTTAGTAGAGTTGCCGCATTGGATAACCAAACTCAGGAGTTTGGTTAGAATCCAATTAAACTGGTCGAGATTGCTTGATGATGCATTGCAAATCCTTCAAGATTTTCCGAATTTACAAGAACTAGGGTTTTACGAGGGATACAATGGAGACGAGTTGCATTTCAAGAACGGATACTTTGGAAAACTGAAGGTGCTCTATCTTAGGGGCTTAATTGGGTTGAACAAACTGACTATAGATGAAGGAGCACTGCCCCTTCTGGAGAAACTAAGTATAGGGCCTTTTCCTAAGTTCAACAAAATACCCTCTGGAATCCATTTTCTGAGAAATCTAAAAAGGCTAAAATTATTTGACATACAAACACAAATTGTACTTGGAATTCTACCAGATAATGGACATGACTATTGGAAAGTTGAGCATATAGCAATTGTTAATTTATATTATAAGATTAAAGGAGAGCGATACCGTAGCTACAAGCTTGGCGATTCCGACTTGTTTAAACGCTTGGAGAGCATTGAAGAGTGATGTTCTTCCACAAGTCCCTTGCAGCTTGACTCATATTACATTTACAGGTATCTTGTTTTATTACAAGAAGTTTCATTACATAAATTCTTAATTACTATCATCTCCACAAGTCCCTTAATTCTTAATAGTTCTACTATGTATGAGTTATGACTTAAGAGGTGTAATATGTTTCTTACTCGAAATGTTTCAAAACTTGATTTCTTTTTCTTTTTTTTTTCCTTTTCAGAAGATTGTTTTGCTGCCAGATTATGACTCCTTTAAACAGATTTAATACTTAGAAATTTTACGTTGTAATTTGGGATATAATTTGTGGTTCCTCCAGGTCACAACTGCTATGCTGAATGAACTATCATGTCCTGCGCTCTAAAGTTCACATATATCTGTATCATCTTACTTTACAGGGCATATTAATCGACAACGAAGGATGGGACAGCAAAGTCTAATCAGAGAGCAGCCCTGCAGACTCGATAGCGTAAAATGCCGGTAATTGATATTTTCTTACTGTATCTGTCAAAGCATGCAAAGCACTCCAATTGAATTCTGTTTAAATGATTCAGATGTACTTTATCTATTCTACTGCTTGTCATTTGCCCACATAGTTGCTTAGCATGTCAAAGAAGCATCAGAACTAGGGGCGTGAAAAAAATCAAATCAAACTGAATCTGTAATCTGTTTCAGTTTGATTTTGGGATTAAAAGAATTTCAAAAAGCCCTTAGAAAGCTTCAACATTAATCATCAGCATATCAACTTTAACTTAGTTGGGAGCTACCAGAGTCGTTTAGGGTAGCATATATACTACAGCATATCAGTTTCAACATTAATCAGCATATTTTTGCCAAGGGTTTTGAAGAACCAGAGCCTGAAGATTTTTTCTATAGAAGCAAGATACACAAATTAATAGTTATAGAAGCATGAACATCTCTGTTACTCTAAGTTGAGTAAATTATCTGGTTGTCGCATAAATATTATCATTTCCAAATTTGTGCAATACCTGTCTAGTGATGAAGGTCTTGAATGAACTAGACCTCGAGCGGAGGGGTGTAAATGACCCTCATGTTTGAATTCAATTCGACAATTAACTCAATTAGATCAAATTCAAACTCGACTCGATTAACATCCAGTGCATAGTTTTACTAAAATGAGCCCAACTGGTAGAACATTATATTCTGGCAAGGATCATCCTCCAACCAAACATCATAAAAAATGGCTAAGCCATGCTCTATATCATAACTAGTAGCCATATATAGAGTAAACTACCTAATCTCCTACTGATCCGAACCTCAATTGAGGAACAAAACACCATACTCGATTAAACTTCAAAAGTCTGATGGTCATAACTCCTTATGCGCACCTTCAAGTCGATAAAACCGTCAGCTGTAAACTGATGGAAGCCATTTAGAAAAAAACCTGAAAAAGAAAGGTCGCCAACTTCATCCTTGCTTCGGACATTCTCGGTAAAAGACTGAAACCTGTGATTGATTTTCTTCCATTTTACTCCGATATCATAATAATAACCTAGATCCGATGAAGGAGGCCCAATACGACAAATTACAATTATCAGCTTTTTTCGTGGTCAAGTTTCATGGTGTAGTTAAATTTCTCTTTACATCCATACATCTCGTTTTGGCAACTCACAGTGACATATCAAAGAACGTTCTCCATGATCAGGGACTGTTCCCATGGACATGGAGTACGCTCATCACCACAAGATGGACATTTCTCAAGTGTAGATCGGCATGAACTGCATGACCGCTCAAACACTGAACCGAGATGGCAAATAGAGAAATCAAAAGTATGTTATTAGTACTATATAATTAATTACTAAAAGAAAAGATATATCAAACATTGGACATTTGCATTACTAGAAAAGCAAAGGCATAACTAAACAGATGCCTGCTCTCGAGCAGAAAAACATAAAATTAGCAAAATTTGGTGTATTTACATGTAATGATTTATATTAATTGGAGACAAAAAAAAATACGGTCAATATATATAGAATCTACCTAAATCTATAGCTGAACTGGATCTTTAGTACATACATTGAAAAGTTGAATTAAAGAAAACAAACATATAAAGGAAAAAAGAAAAAAGAAAGACCCGAAAGACTGGAATAGTTAAGAGTTGATGTCAGTTACAGCAATCAAGAATACGAAAATCAACGGAAACAACACAATTTTTACGACTTTGATTGACAGTATCATATAGGACTATGAACATCTATTTAATGCATGACACGTGACCTGATTATTTATCATAACAAATTAATAAAAAAATATATCTATCAATAATTATTTTGTAAAAATAGACATATTTTTTATTAATTGGTTGTTATAAAAAAAATTACACCACGTGTCACGCATTAGATTAATGATACATAATCCTATGTAGTGAATTTCATTCACCTAAGAATATCTTGTGCGATTGAGGTGGATGAATATATAAATTTTTGTTGCATTTCAATTACTATTCGGATAATTATACAACACAACCGTTGCGTCATGTCATTCGTGTAACAAATCAATTGCGCGTTAGCCATGTGGAAAATTAAATAATAAAAAAAGTAAACAATAATTAAAAGATTAACCGAATCAATTGGGTTGATGCAGTTTGTTTAAAACCCTACATCCTTTATAACCAAAGTGCTGTTTGATTTTTTTGACCTTAAAGAATGCTTTTGATTCTTCAGAATTAAATTTCAATTAAACCAAATGCACACAACCAAAAATATAAAAAGTGGAAATAAGGTATTAAATGTTTGTCTTATATAGTCCAATAATTACTTTTTCGTCTATACAATTTTTCTTTATATATATAAATAATATTTGTATTAGCTCTACCTGAAGATGAGGAAGGCAAAAAAGTTAGAACAATCAAGAATGGATACAAAAAAAATCCAAATTACTAAAAACATCCAAACTAGAATAAGAAAAGCTTGGATGTAAAGATTTGTGAAATAAAACAACCTTACTAATGCTATTAAAAATTAACTTATCAATCTTGAATGTCTTGTACTTGAAAATACGCTTATTTCTCGTTTTTCAAAGAGTCTAGTTGATGAAGAATTATATTAAAATCCATAATGACTTGTATTTCTTAAAACAAAGAGATAACCATTGTATGTAAAAATCTTCCAAAAAAAAAGAAACCACCCAAAGATTATTGCCCAATAAAACAACATGCATCCACGTGCTCCATGTAAAATGACAATGAAACAAAATATGAAATTGATGTTAAATTGGTTAGTAAATAAGCAATTAAGGCTAGTCGGTTTGAAGAGGTAATAATTACATAGTTATACAACATTGAATCAGATCACTATGTTTGCATTATTTGGTCTATATAAATAAATAATGTTAATGCTTTAATTATATATTGTTGATTGTCTTCTAGTATTCCGTAAGCGTGTTAGCAGTAACAATTTGGAATGTTATGCTATAGTATTCCGTAAGCATGTTAGTTTTCGAAGGTGATGCAAATATGGTATCTCGGTCTATAAACTCAGGATGTATCTCCTCGAGTGCAAGCTGGGGTTTCCGTCAAGATATTCAGCACCTTTCATCCTATTTCGACTACTGCAGTTTCGGTCATATCCCCAAAAGAGACAATGTAGAAGCCCATAACATAGCCCAAGAAGCCAAAGCATGCAAGATTCAAATGGCTTCTCCAAATTAGGGCCTAGCGTTATCTAATTGTCTTTTATCTAATCTATCGTTTGGAGAGAAAAAAAGTTAGAGTAATACCGTCTTAGAATAAAGGGTTGATAAATTAGATCTATTGTATGCAACCATTAAAATTGATTGATAAATATTAGAAGTCAATTAAATAAAAAAAACTTATATGAAAGTGATATTTTAAATTGTTTGTATTATTGGTATCTCTTCATTAATTTAATGTTCTTAGTTCATTTAAATTTGAAAACTCTTCAACTATTATTTATTGTTTAAATAACAATTCAAATTAACTGTTATAATTTTTTTATGATATTGATATTTTACTTTCATTATATCATTTTGTTTGTGATATCGTATACTTACAATTTTAATTATATATTGCCGAAAAAAATTATAACTTGTATTTACTAGCATCAGTAAACTTAATACCTTGATAAATTAATTAGTTAATTTGTCTGTATATATCAAATAGGAAATATTAACTAAATGGTCCAACAAAATTCATCAAAAAGGCACTTTGAAAAAAAAGAGTATTTAAGTATATAAAGTAAAATTGGCGATTTACAACGTCGGGGTACTATTGAGAAAAAAATTAAAAATCAATAGTTTCTGTGATATTTTTTCTTCATAAAATAAAATGAGTTATCAATATTTAATTACTTATTATATAACATATATTTTTTTACAAGTTTTAATAATATATATTGAAACAAACAAATGTAATAGTGTGAGTGACGGTATAATTATATAATATTTTAAGATATGAAAATTTATTCTTGGTAATTATAAAAAAATATTCTATTATTATTCTAATATTTAATTTAAATTTTTTTAGTTTATTTATAGGTCCCAACATATAAAAATTATGAATCCATTACTGAGTGAAGTTGTTGTTTGAATTTTTACTTTAACCAGACGTTATTAAAACTTGTGACTGTACATGATATTTTTATGTGAAATAAAGCTTAATTTATCTCTCTTCTATCATTATGTCGGTTTTTTTTTTGTTATTTTAGTAAATTGTTGATTTAAATTTAAAAATTTATTACTTAAAAATGAATTATCCATAAATTGATCATCATCATTATTCATCGGCATAGTGCGAAGTGCGAACAAATTAATAGCCAATTAGGTCCCAATTGTTTATTGTTGTCCGAAATTGATTAACTGGATATGAAAAAAAAAATCTGCAAATAAGATTCTTCAATATGATAAAAAGAAATTGTTAGCAACATATTTAACTCATATATTCATTCTCATTGATTAATTTTTTATAATTTTATTAAATAAATGACTTTAGACCATTGAACGAATATTTTACTATAAAAAAAATGCTAATAAACTCGAGAAAAATTTGACAAAGTCAAAATCTAAGAGTAGCTCCATCACTTTAAATCAAAAAATAATCAAACCAATCTTCTAGTTGCTTTCCACAATTGCAAAATATACCCTTCATCCTTTTCAGATTAATTTAATTGTATATCCTCAATCTTCGAATTGTTAATTCCACCATCATTATTATATTCAAACTTATTTTTCATTCATAAATTATATAATTAGAGACGGATATGGACCGATAAATGGGTCCGTAGTTTATATTTTAAATCAATCTACATTATATTGTTATATTATTATTATTATTTTAAATCAATCTATAAATTTTAATTGCACACTTAGAATAACTAATCTTTCACTCAATTAAAAAGTTTCAACAATTTTTTTTTTAATTTTGGTTTTAATTGTTAATATAACATACAAACTGAAATAATAACTAAAAATATTTAACAGTAATATTCAATATATAATATGGTAATTAATTAAATATTATAATATTAAAAATTGAGTAGCTTATAGCAAGTAACAACATTCAATATATTTTAATCAGTGCTTTATAATTTAATAAAAATAAAGTGTCATGCATATTCATCTTTGGCTGAATGCATATTGTGTTAAATTTTACATCAATCCACATCACACCCTCTTTTTTGGGTTAAGAAGAAATATTGCACCTTCTAGACTCTGAAGGGTATATCATTTAGGATTATAAAATTTAGTAAGTTATTTTGAAATATTTTTATTTTGAATAATTTTTTTGATTATAAAACTAAAATAGTATTTACAAAATATATAATTCAATTTCGTATTAAAATCAAAAATTATATACTTATATACTCCCTCTGTCACATTTAGAAAGTCTTTTTTATTTTGTCATTAATGGTGCTTTGGAATTATGCATGTCATTGATAGTCTTGTAAATAAGTTTTGCTATTGACATAATAAGTAAAAATGAAAAATTATGCTAAAAAGGTAAAATGAGACTTCTTAAGTGGGACACAAAAAAAATGACAGGGGGACTTTCTAAATGGGACGGAGAGAATAAAAATTATTTAATAATTGAGAGTAGAAAATTTAAGCAATGATTTTGAAACAACTAAACTAAAACTTTGACACCATCTTTTTATAGATTGAAGTCATAGAAAGCAAAAAATTTAGTCTTTCGATTTTCAATTTATGATTTTTAACAATTGGATTCTCATCCTTTGATGCTCCGGGCGGAATCAAACCGAAAATAGTCTTCTCATCGCTATTATCGTGACGCTCTAATAAAGACCATCGAGCAATTTCAAAGGTCACTTGACCGGATGATGTAAGATGCTAGAAACGCTGGACAAACACATATGGCTAACATCTAAATTCTCCAGAAAAAACTTTTAAATCAAAAATTAGGAATTTATATCCCTAACTAAGAAATGTGGAAAAGATTAGAAAGTTATGTCCTTTTACGTCGACGGTGTGGATAGGACGGGGAGCAGATGACTTGATCTCAAATTGGAAGGAGGAGAGTGTTACTTGTTGTTGGAAAAAACTATTACTTTGGCAGGAAAACAGAGTGAATCTCGTTTCAAGGTGACACATATTGTCTAGGTTCTTTGGTCGATTCAGTTCCCTCAACGAAATTATAACAGGAACAAATCCTCCTCTTTGATGCCCAGTCCTTGGAGCTGTTCATACAAGTTAGTTACCGCCTCCAGACCAAATTCTGAAGATCAACTTTGATGGTGGCTTTTGTGGCTGTAACGGGTTTAGGAGCTTGTGTGGCAAGAGATAGTACTGAGAGGGTCATTAACTCCGTATTTCAAGTGGACTAGGCTAATTCATCGGTTATCGTCGAAGCTGCAGCGTTGAGAGAGAGCATCAAACTGGCCTTGAGATTGAGGCTCTCATCTCCCAATTTCGAAGGTGATGCTAAAAGGATCATAGAGGCACTGAAGAATGGGATGTTACTAAATACCAATAGCAATATCATTTTACAGAATTGCAGAATTTTGAGTCACAACTTTCAATCGTGTTCTTTTTCTTTTGTTAGACACTCTCACAATTGGGTGGCACATAAAATTGCCAAAAAAGCCCTTAGAGATAATGATTTTTTGTAACAATCTGCTAGCACGCTAGAATCGAGACTTTTTTAAGTCGATTTTAATTAATTAATGAAGAATAACATCTTTCGACAAAATAGTACTATTTTGAGAGAGTTTTTAATAAAAAAAACTAGAATTTTATAGTTTAATTTTACATAATATAATCAATAATAATATTAATCATAATATTTAATATAAATAATAAGTATATAATAAAATATGGGATTATTTTACAAATACCTGTTTTTGGCAAAGTATTTACACCATTTTGACCTATTTTTCCCTTATTTCCTACATTACCTAATAAGCTAACAATACCCACTATATAAAGAAGTTTTATCTCATTTTAGGTTAAAACAAGTTTTATCTCATTTTAGGTTAAAACTTTCACATAGCCATTCTTTTTTCTCTCTTTTCTCTCTCTTCTCTCTCAAAGTTCTCTCTTCTTTTCTTCTGTTTTTTCGTTTGATTTTCAGTTTTTATCCTCCCGTTACTTTTCCGTTTGTTTTTCCGTTAGCGCTTCCGTTCGTCTACTTCCGATGGATTTTTTGTTGTTTCCGGCCGTTTTTCCTTTCGTCTTTCCGTTCGCACTAGTCCGTTTATCTCTTCCGTTCGCGCTATGAATTTCTCAACTCGTTTTTAGATTTGTGTAATTTTTTAGGTTTTTTGTAATGATTTAAATATTTTGTGAATAAATTATTGTATATTTATAATTTTTTGTTTATAAAATTGTTCTATTATTCATATAATTATTTATTTTGTTTTTCTCTTATTCATAAATTTGTTTATTAATATTGATTTTGTAAAGAACAAATTGATTTATGGTGCATTTGTAGTGATTTTATAATATATTTACGTTTTAATGTATTTTTTGTATATTTATAGTGTATTTCTGCCGTTTTTTAGTATATTTATGGTGCATTTACAGTGTTTATGGTGTATTTGCAATGTTTCATGGTGTAAACCACAAAAAACACTACAAAATGCCATAAATACACTATATATACACTACTTATACACTATATATAAACTACTTATACACTATATATACGCTAATCTTACACTATATAAACACCATAAAAACACTATATATACACTACTATTGCACTATAAAAAATAAAAAAAATTCCAGGAAACAAATCTATAAAAAATAAAAATAAACACTATAAATATATATGTAATACCCCGTAAGTTCAGGTGTCGTTTAGTGCAACGTGTCCGGCAGAAAAGGACCGGAGTTGCAAAGATAAAGATATGGGATATTAAAGAAAAGGATAATATGGAGTAAGACGTATATGTTTGAAGATTAGAATAAGAAAATAAGGAAAAATATCAAGAAAAGTTACAAACTAGAGTTCAGGGACTAAAGTGGTAATTTAACCAGTTAAGTCCGAAAATGGAATTATTTCGCCAAGGTCTGCGAAATGTTTCATAGTATTGGTGGTAAAAGTTTCAGGTCAATCGGAGACCTTTTAAAATTTGGACGCGGATTCATTTTGGGCTAAATTGTCAATTTTGAAGAGTTCAAGGACCAAAGTGCAAATTAGCCAATTTAGCCTCGAGAATAGAAATTGGAAGATTATCGACGGAAATAATTATTTTTGGAGTAGTATTATTTATTGGGATATAAATAATACGTAGATAATCGAGTTTAAATGAATAAATAACCGTTTAGTTAAAATTGAAAGTTTAAAAGAGAATTGGTTAAGTTAAAGAAATGAAGGACTAAAGTGGCTAATTAGCCAATCTATATAAAGAAAAGAAAGAGATCAGATAGAGGAAGAAGAAGGAGCGTACAGAAGGTTTTAGGCGATCGATTCGATCCGCCGCGGTTTCGCCGTTTCTCGTCCAAATCGAGTGATTCTCGCGCCGATGGATTAAGAATTCAATTCCCTATCATCTTTAAGCTTCAAATCGAGGTAAGCTTGACGTTTTGGTTTAGGGTTTCGAGCGGTTTTACCGTTTTAATGATTTTGAGTTTGAATTCGACGTTTTAAGCTTGAATCTTGAGTTTGTGATGTTATTAAGCGTTACGGATCGATTTAGTATGTCGTAGCACGTCGGAAATGGCCCGGGGAATGAACCCGGGGCTGCACATCGTGCAGCCAAAGGCTGCACGAACGTGCAGCAGACTGCACGTTCGTGCAGACTGCTGCACGAACATGTAGCAAGTGCTACACGATCGTGCAGCACAGCAACTGCACGATCGTGCAGCGTACTGCACGAACGTGCAGTACCCTGCTGCACGAACGTGCAGTCCCTCGTTAGCGGGAATCGACGATTTTGGCTTCCAGAGCCCTGACGCGACGCGGAAACTCGATTTCAAACAATTTCAAGTCGTGTAATCAATCGTGATTCGATTGAATATCAAAACGTAAACTAGGACGTTTAAAAGAGAAGGGTGATTAAGAGATTATCAAAGTTAAGAATCGTATTAGAGATACGATTGTGTTAACCTAAGTTTATAACTTAGGAGTTTGAATATTAAGCCTACGTTTATAAATTAAACGTACGTATGATTTGAATAGGAAGTGGATACATCGACGAGGTACGAGATCGACGAGCTGGAATAGTTAAAAGAGTGAATGACGTGTGGAGCTTACGTTTGGATATAAGGAATAGCGATCGTTGTGAGTTAAACTTTACTTTGAGTATTATTACGCAATAGATAGTTTTTATATTATAAATATAATATTAAACTACATCGCATGCTATAGTATTTTATCGATAGAAATGAATTTGTACATCGTATTATCGAATATATATAGATTGTGAAAACTAGTATATGATCCGGGGGAAACAAGCTACCTACTGGGTGTCAATAGGCTGTGTGATCACCAGCGTCCGGGTAAGTCATAGATAGAGATTTCATGGGTCGTCTATCATACTTGTTTGTGCATGCGATACAGAGCCTATCTGGTTGAACTATCCCGGGGCCTGTATCTGCGAGTCGGCTGGTTGAACTATCCCGGACTCATATCGATCGATCGTTAGATGTTGTGATAATGTTCATTATGCATACTAAGATATTAGGGTTTCGATCGGATCAAATGCTTGAAGTATAATATGTTTGTATATATGTGTTTTGTTTTAAATGCGATGTTATTTTCTATAATACCCTAGTAATGTGTTTTCTCACTCAGTATTTCCCCAAATACTGACCCCTCACATTGATGTTTTCCAGGTGTATAGAGTCGGATCAGACAGACCGTCTTTGGTGTGCTGGGTACAAGACCCCTTGGTGCTGCAGTAGTATACGTGTGACGAGTCTTAGCCTAGTATAGTTAGGTCTTATAGGTTGTGTACGTGTTTAATGTTTGTTTGATGTGACATCTTTTGGTTGTCAGTTTTTGTATTGATCGATAGATGGGCTAGTACGTACCAGTTACGGAAGTGAAATGCCCACTATGATTGTATCGATGATGTGTCTATATATGATGTTATGTTATGATTGTAAACGTGTCTTTCTTATTATATGTCTATAGGATAGTTGTGTTTGCGTTTCCGCGAAAAAGTTAGAGTGGTTTTAGGCTTGCTACGGGTTTCGGAGCTACCACTCCCATTCCCTAGCGCCGGTCTCGGCTCAATAATTTGGGTCGTGACAAAGTTGGTATCAGAGCAGTTGGTCCAGTTACCTCTGCTAATATGTGATTTGAGTGCAGTTGGTCCATGATACCACTGCAAGTCTGTGATTGATGTTTGTTTGTTCCTAGGTATTAGGTCATTAGACTAAGCTAGGAACTACTGCAGCTATAATTGAGCCATGTCTGATCCAAGTCGTTTGTATTATTTGTTTTAAGATCGAGCTGATTGATTGTGAATTTTTGATTGATTGAGAATTCTTGTTTGTTTCATTATGATAAGTATGATCGATGGATTGTGAAATTCTTGTTTGTTTCATTATGACAAGTATGATCGATGGATTGTGAAACCTTTGTTTGTTTCTTTGCGAAATACGTATATGGCGTATAGATGGTATCGAAATCGAATTGTCGGAATCGATTGAAGGGTTAAGATGTGCATGAAGAAAAAGTATGAAGTTACAGAAGTGGAAGAACCTACCGTGTACAGAGTTTAAAGGTCTAGAGAACTTACAAAACTCGAAGTTTAAAACTTTTTGAAAGTTGTTTGTGTAAACGATTTTGAAAACATAGTTGTGCCTAGACCCGCGATAGTCATCGATAAGTGCCACGACATTGATAGAAGTGCATCACTACATATATCTGTACATACATCAATAGGACATGCATCATATGCATTATGTTCGGACGAAAAGGTGAGATGTGGCAACTCTTTGGGGATGAGAGACGTCATCACCCTAGTGCACAATTTTGTTAAAATGAAAATGAAATTTGATTTAAAGTTCAAGATGAATCGTTTTATCGAAAGAGTTTTGAAAGAGTTTTGTTTTCATGTAAGTATACCTAGACCAGAACTCTGTAACGGAAGTGAAGTGCTCGCGAGCAAGATGCGGTCAAGACCAAGAGGCGAATGAATACGTATCGTTGCGAAAATATAGACGTTATGCTTCTAGGATATGAACTTAGTTTCGAGTTAACGAGCTAGTATATAGTTAAGATCGTGAATACGTTGGACAGTGATATGTACCCGATTAGTGATGTGTTAGAAAGTAAGTATCTCTTTGACGGGATGTCAAAGATCTTAAATGACGATATAAGAGAAGAAGTGAATAATAGATGTGCGTGATTAGCGGAATAAAAATGATTGGACGGTGAACTAGGACGTTCATATTGTATGATAGGAGTATGAAAAGAGGATAGTTGAGTATAGGAATCGATTTATAGTTTATGCTTTGAAGATAGAAGATTGCCCTTATGATAAGATGAGGTGGATATTGTGTGATATTAGAAAGACGTCGGATTTAATAAGGATATCGGCGATAGATGTACAAGGATAGGAGCGACGAGTCAAGAAAGCGTGTGATGGAATACAAAGTATATAGTATTGAATGTTAAACAAGGAACAAATGAAAAGGGTCAAGGGTTTAAGATAAGTAAAAAGGTTGTATGAAAATTCGAGGACGAATTTTTATAAGGGGGGAAGAATGTAATACCCCGTAAGTTCAGGTGCCGTTTAGTGCAACGTGTCCGGCAGAAAAGGACCGGAGTTGCAAAGATAAAGATATGGGATATTAAAGAAAAGGATAATATGGAGTAAGACGTATATGTTTGAAGATTAGAATAAGAAAATAAGGAAAAATATCAAGAAAAGTTACAAACTAGAGTTCAGGGACTAAAGTGGTAATTTAACCAGTTAAGTCCGAAAATGGAATTATTTCGCCAAGGTCTGCGAAATGTTTCATAGTATTGGTGGTAAAAGTTTCAGGTCAATCGGAGACCTTTTAAAATTTGGACGCGGATTCATTTTGGGCTAAATTGTCAATTTTGAAGAGTTCAAGGACCAAAGTGAAAATTAGCCAATTTAGCCTCGAGAATAGAAATTGGAAGATTATCGACGGAAATAATTATTTTTGGAGTAGTATTATTTATTGGGATATAAATAATACGTAGATAATCGAGTTTAAATGAATAAATAACCGTTTAGTTAAAATTGAAAGTTTAAAAGAGAATTGGTTAAGTTAAAGAAATGAAGGACTAAAGTGGCTAATTAGCCAATCTATATAAAGAAAAGAAAGAGATCAGATAGAGGAAGAAGAAGGAGCGTACAGAAGGTTTTAGGCGATCGATTCGATCCGCCGCGGTTTCGCCGTTTCTCGTCCAAATCGAGTGATTCTCGCGCCGATGGATTAAGAATTCAATTCCCTATCATCTTTAAGCTTCAAATCGAGGTAAGCTTGACGTTTTGGTTTAGGGTTTCGAGCGGTTTTACCGTTTTAATGATTTTGAGTTTGAATTCGACGTTTTAAGCTTGAATCTTGAGTTTGTGATGTTATTAAGCGTTACGGATCGATTTAGTATGTCGTAGCACGTCGGAAATGGCCCGGGGAATGAACCCGGGGCTGCACATCGTGCAGCCAAAGGCTGCACGAACGTGCAGCAGACTGCACGTTCGTGCAGACTGCTGCACGAACGTGTAGCAAGTGCTACACGATCGTGCAGCACAGCAACTGCACGATCGTGCAGCGTACTGCACGAACGTGCAGTACCCTGCTGCACGAACGTGCAGTCCCTCGTTAGCGGGAATCGACGATTTTGGCTTCCAGAGCCCTGACGCGACGCGGAAACTCGATTTCAAACAATTTCAAGTCGTGTAATCAATCGTGATTCGATTGAATATCAAAACGTAAACTAGGACGTTTAAAAGAGAAGGGTGATTAAGAGATTATCAAAGTTAAGAATCGTATTAGAGATACGATTGTGTTAACCTAAGTTTATAACTTAGGAGTTTGAATATTAAGCCTACGTTTATAAATTAAACGTACGTATGATTTGAATAGGAAGTGGATACATCGACGAGGTACGAGATCGACGAGCTGGAATAGTTAAAAGAGTGAATGACGTGTGGAGCTTACGTTTGGATATAAGGAATAGCGATCGTTGTGAGTTAAACTTTACTTTGAGTATTATTACGCAATAGATAGTTTTTATATTATAAATATAATATTAAACTACATCGCATGCTATAGTATTTTATCGATAGAAATGAATTTGTACATCGTATTATCGAATATATATAGATTGTGAAAACTAGTATATGATCCGGGGGAAACAAGCTACCTATTGGGTGTCAATAGGCTGTGTGATCACCAGCGTCCGGGTAAGTCATAGATAGAGATTTCATGGGTCGTCTATCATACTTGTTTGTGCATGCGATACAGAGCCTATCTGGTTGAACTATCCCGGGGCCTGTATCTGCGAGTCGGCTGGTTGAACTATCCCGGACTCATATCGATCGATCGTTAGATGTTGTGATAATGTTCATTATGCATACTAAGATATTAGGGTTTCGATCGGATCAAATGCTTGAAGTATAATATGTTTGTATATATGTGTTTTGTTTTAAATGCGATGTTATTTTCTATAATACCCTAGTAATGTGTTTTCTCACTCAGTATTTCCCCAAATACTGACCCCTCACATTGATGTTTTCCAGGTGTATAGAGTCGGATCAGACAGACCGTCTTTGGTGTGCTGGGTACAAGACCCCTTGGTGCTGCAGTAGTATACGTGTGACGAGTCTTAGCCTAGTATAGTTAGGTCTTATAGGTTGTGTACGTGTTTAATGTTTGTTTGATGTGACATCTTTTGGTTGTCAGTTTTTGTATTGATCGATAGATGGGCTAGTACGTACCAGTTACGGAAGTGAAATGCCCACTATGATTGTATCGATGATGTGTCTATATATGATGTTATGTTATGATTGTAAACGTGTCTTTCTTATTATATGTCTATAGGATAGTTGTGTTTGCGTTTCCGCGAAAAAGTTAGAGTGGTTTTAGGCTTGCTACGGGTTTCGGAGCTACCACTCCCATTCCCTAGCGCCGGTCTCGGCTCAATAATTTGGGTCGTGACAATATACTAATCTTACACTATATAAAAAATTATTGGTCGGTTTAGTCAGTTCGGTCGACCGAACCAAAAAAACCGAAAACCAAAATTGCAAACCGGAAAGGTATTTGTGAAATTAAAACAAAAGTATTTTTCATAAATAAAAAAAGTCAAAAAAGAAAATTCAAAACTTGAAATGTAAAGTTGTAATTAAAATGCCAAAACATGTATTCTGGGAAATTACTACATAAAATATATACATATTTTATGATGTAAATAAAACTGTTTTATATGAGTTTGAGAAAACATAAAAAAAAACAAATTAAGAATAAATTAGAAAAATATCAAAATGCTAGAAAAGTCAATTTATATGGATTTTGCTAAACAAAATACTTTCTTCGTAAAGTTAGTCCAACATCGGATGATAATCATCCGTGTCTCCTCTAATTTTCCCTTTTTATCAAAAAAACTCATGTACTAATAGCAATGCTCATTCATGGTCCTTTTAGACGAAAATACTCATGGCGCCGCCATTCTTAAAAAAAGTTTGACGGCGCCATGTCATCTAACAAGTTAGCAAAAATTCGAAAAAAAAATTGGAACATACAAAACATCCCTATTTTTATTTAACCAACCAAAACAGCCTTCGATAAATAAAACAAAACAACCAAATCAAAAGTCACCCATTCAAACCCAAACCATCCGCCAATTCAAAACCACCACCGCCTCCGATCGTCTTCTTATGTGAGAAGACGACCAGCTCATCTTCTCAAGTAAGAGAAGACGAGATGTTGTTCGTCTTCTCTAGAGGAAAATCCAGATTTTCCTCGTTCTTGAAGAACATGTCTTTGGTTCTTCACGAACATAGATGAATCTGTTTTTGATCTGTTCTTCAAGAATAAAGTGCCGCCGGAGAAGACGACCGGCGGCGGCGGGTGGTTTGGGTTTAAATGAGTGGTTTTGTTGGATTTTGGGTTTTGGTTTGATTAAATAAAAATAGGGGTGTTTTGGGTGTTCTTTTTTTAAAATTTTGCTGACATGTCAACTGACGTGGTGCGATCAATTTTTTTTTAATTGGCAGCGTCAGGAGTATTTTCGTTTTAAAAGACCGTGAATGAGCGCCACCATTAATATATAGGGTTTACTGATGGTTTTTGAAGTAGGAGGTGTGTGTGGGGGGGGGGGGGGGGGGGTGTTTGTTATAGAAAGGGCAAAATAGAAGGTCCGTGGTTGAATATTAGCTTCTAACATCTAATTTTCACTTTCTTTTAGACAATATTCTTAAATGGAAGAGATATATCTTGGCTAATTGTCCATTTTAATCCTTTAACTCTTTAACTTAAACCATTTCTCTTTTAAATTTTCTAATTTAACCAAATGGTTAAATTATTCTTTTAACTCGATTACTTTCGTATTATTTATATTCGTATAAATAATACTAACTCAATATTATTATTTTCCGCCAATAATCTTTTAATTGCTATTCTCGAGACTTAATTGGCTAATTTACGTTTTGGTACTTGAACTTTTCAAAAATTGCAATTTAGCCCAAAACGCATTCGCGTCCAAATTTTAAAAGGTCTCCGATTGACCCGAAACTTTTACCACATATACTATAAAACATTTCGCGGACCTTGGCGAAATAATTTTCAGTTCGGAATTTATATGGCTAAATTACCATTTTAGTCCCTGTACTTTATTTTGCGACTTTCTTAACATTTTTATTTTCTAACTTCAATTCCAACTTTATAACTGAAATATAATATTAATTCTCTCGCAATAATCTTTTCGAAACCGTCTTGCTAGAATTTTATATTTATCTTAATTTCTCGAAAATTCTTCCGATATTGCCACTCCAGCGACTCAACACTAGACACGTGGAGCAATTAGACAATTTAATCATTTGGGGTATTACAATTGATGATCTTTCAATAACAAAATGGATTCGTCTATGAGCTATACTAGTTTTATCTATTTTTTATTGTTTGTCTTTTTTATGAATGTTTTACTTTGTCCTTTCTTTATGAAAGGTTTGTTGCCTTTCTCTGTTAAAGGTTTGTTGTTTCTTTTTTAGAAGGAGTTGTTGTCTCTTTTTTAGAAGGAGTTATATCAAGTGTTGATTGAATCGGATGCAGTGAGTTTGCGGGTGTTTGGAGAAGTTTGAACGAAGAGTGATTGAAGACGGCACTTAATTCGCGAAACAATTAGTAATTTATTTTTATTTTTGTAAGTAAGGTCTGCGAATCAGGCAGCATGTTATCTGTTCCATGTCAGGTTATCGGGTTTAGTTTTTGAGTGTTTATCCCATACAACCGTTGCGCCACGTCATTTTTACATCAAGCCAATGGCCATTTGCGATAGGGAATCTTTTAATTATTACTTATTTTTTTTGTCATTCAATTTTCCACATGGCTAACGCACAATTGGTTTGTTGCACGAATGACATGGCACAACGGTTGTGTGCAATAATTTTTCTTAGTTTTTAAATTATCCCGAATTTCTTACAAATGTAATTGTTTCATATTCAATTAAATAAGATCCGATGAATTAAAAAAAAAAAAAACTTAAGCAGTGATTTTAAAATATCTAAACTAAATCTTTGACACAGTCTTTTTGAAGAATGAAATCCCAACATTTGATCGACTGACAACTATAATGATAATAAAAAAAGACTGAGACTTTCAGTTTTCCAATATATCATTTTAAGCAACTTATAAGTCGAATTAAACTACAACCCACTTCAAAAATTCGTGTTCTTGTGTTGTGTGCACGTTAATCTTGAGCAGCTTTCTAATAAATTATGTACTCCAATTCTTAGAATTTAGAAAGAAAAAAAAGTTAATTGTCTGTGAGTTGGTTGATGTTTGTTTGATTGATTGCATGTTGTTATCAAAAGAAGAAGACAAATTTGAAAAGGAAAAGCTGAGTCAACCATAATTGGTTGGTTGGCAAGAAAGTCCAAAAAGGCTACCAAGAAAAATTAAGAACAAGTTTTTTTTTTTACTTTTCTTGTACTTTCTTCCTATCTTCTCATTTCTTCAAAAAGATATGAACAAAAAGAGATACAACCCACTTTAACAAATCATCCATACCAAGAAAAAAGAAACGTTTCTTTTTTTAGTTTGATAAAGATCTGTGCTTTTTCTTCGCTTGATTTTGAGCAAAGCTTTTTTTTTTGTGGGTTTTGCTAAAGTGAGAAGCTTTAGTGTTTATTTGGATGGGACTGTGTTGGAGTAATCGAATCAAGGCTTATACTCCCTCTAATACTGGTATATAAATCTTTTTTTTATTGAGAATTTGATGCTGTTCTTAAGTACTATTGTTTTGTTTTTATTCATTTTCTTGATTATTCATGCATAATTCAGTTTTGTTAGCTCTAAATCATCTACTTGTGCATATTTGGTTTCATAAACACTTTTTAAGTTCAGAACATGCAAATTTTTAGATACCATGTTGTTAGTTTTGGCATGATCCACCAAAATTTTGTGGATTTGGGGTTTGGTTTTGTTAATAATTAGATATATTTAGAATTGCATAATTTATGTTAGAAAAATGTTGAGATTGCATGTTATAACTTATAATTGTGCCCTTGGAGAGTATTATGTTGTTGCATATAAATTTATTTTGTTTTTAATTTGTTCCATAGGATTGACTTCAAGAAGTGGCAGCAGAGATGTGAATAATTTGAGTGGTTCGAGTAGCACAGTCTCGTCTTCTTCCATACCTAGGACCGAGGGTGAGATCTTGCAATCGGCGAATTTGAAGACTTTTACGTTTAATGAGCTGAAGGCTGCCACTCGAAACTTTCGGCCTGATAGTGTACTAGGAGAAGGAGGTTTTGGGTCAGTTTTCAAAGGCTGGATAGATGAGCAATCGCTTGTGGCTACTAAGCCTGGTTCTGGCATAGTAATTGCTGTGAAGAGGCTTAACCAAGAAGGATTCCAGGGCCACAGGGAATGGCTGGTCAGTAACAAAATTTAACACCTTAATTTGTTTTCTGCTTGAAGTTTCAATTAAACTTTTCAATTTTCATTTTTTGTGGCTTTTCATTTTGTTCGGTTAGAGAAAAAGTTTCACACTTTAAACTGGTCTGGTTTGTCGAAATACAAGGATATTTGTGAATTGACTTCTTGTTTCCAAAATTCTCACTGTCGTTAAATTAGGATAAGCAATAATTCTCGAAAAGAAAAATGGATCTTAGGATGTCCATAAAATGAATAGTGCTTTGTAAAGTATCAGTGAGATTATGGCATTCTTTAGTTCAAATTACTAGAATTAGAAATTTTTTATTGACCTCAAGAATTGACTTTTGATGTTCCCTTGGATGTACAGACGGAGATCAACTATCTTGGGCAATTGCAGCATCCTAATCTTGTAAAGTTGATTGGTTACTGCCTTGAGGATGATCATCGGCTTCTGGTTTACGAGTTTATGCCCCGTGGCAGTATGGAGAATCATTTATTCAGGAGTGAGTTCCTTGTATCATTTATAGTAACTATTATTCTAGTTTGTTGCTTTTATAAAGCATAGCAGAACACACATCTACCAAGATTTTTCGACTGAATTGTTAATAAATTTGGAAACAGGAGGGTCTCACTTCCCGCCACTTTCTTGGAAAATTCGCCTGAGAGTTGCTCTAGGTGCAGCAAGGGGGCTTGCCTTTCTCCATAGTGATGAAGCAAAAGTCATCTATCGGGACTTCAAGACTTCGAACATCCTGCTTGATTCAGTATGTGAATTAGCTTGATTATTTTATTTTATTCATGATGTATCTGAATTAAAGAGATTAAGGATCGATTAGAACTCATCGATTTTTGCTTTTGTTCTCTATATTTGCAGAACTACAACGCAAAGCTTTCTGATTTTGGCTTGGCCAGGGATGGGCCAACTGGTGATAAAAGTCATGTCTCTACCAGGGTCATGGGAACTCATGGATATGCTGCGCCAGAGTATTTAGGCACAGGTATAACATCTACATGTGGTTTCTCATACATAATGCTTTTCTGATACGAAATATGAACCTGTTTAGCATAATTCAACATCCTCGAAACCATTTTCAAGACCATTTAGTTTTCATGTTTGGCCATGATATATAATAAAAACCGCTCCATTATTGGACATTCTGTGCATAAAGTCCTTATTTTGTAATTATAGAAATGCTACATATAGCTCTGTGATCAATTATATTGTTCTTATAATAATTTGTATGTTGATATTGAAAAGGCCATTTGACTGCAAAGAGCGACGTATACAGCTTCGGAGTTGTACTTCTTGAGATATTATCGGGCCGACGAGCTATAGACAAGAATCGGCCAACTGGTCAACACAATCTAGTGGAGTGGGCTAAACCTTACCTTACAAACAAACGCAGAGTTCTTCACGTTCTGGATCCACGTATTGAAGGCCAGTACTCTCTCACGCGGGCACAAAAGTTGGCCAGCCTCGCAGTTCAATGCTTAGATGTAGAACCAAGGTTCAGGCCGAGCATGGATGACGTGGTAAAGGAACTAGAGCAGCTTCAAGAATCTAGCAAAAAAGAGAACAACACAAGTGCTAATGGAGATACCAACGGCGGAAAAGTTTCTTATCCCCGGCCATCGCGATCTCCACTTTTTACGTAGGCTGGGATGGGAATTTTTTGACATGAATATAGTGAAGTCCTGGTGGGATGGGAATGTGAAGTGTTGCATGAGTTTTTGCATGGAATGTGCTGGAAAATCAATATGTTTATTTGTGTATAGTTTTTGGTTTGCATTCTTCCTCGCTTTTGTTTTTTTTTGGATGTCTTCTGGTTGCTGCTGCAATATTTTGTAATTGGATACAGCCACAGAAATGCAAATGTTTTTTATGTGAGTGTATAAGCTAAGCTAATTTAGTTCTTTTTTAGATGCTAGCTTTTATGTTGGTAGAATAAGTCTACTAATGCTTAGATGTAGGAACTTGCATATTTGGATTCGGATTTTGTTCATTTTTGACTTTTTATAATTTATATCTTCTTTTTATTTATCAATGGTAGAAAATCAGACCAAAACCAAAAATTATAACTTTTTAATTTTTTTTTTGGCCAAATAGCAACTGTATTAATTTCGGTAAATCGAAGTATATAATATTTGTTTATCAGAACTAAATAACATAGATTACAATAATTACTCCTAAAAAGGAGGCTTTAAGGACTTTTTAGCCACTTCATGGGTTATCCAATTACACATTTGCTTAACATATGGAAAGTAAGCGAATGGTATCAAAAATTATGACTTCTATTATTGATGATGTATCTTTCTCGCTTTGTGCCGGTGTTTCCGCAATTTCAGGTGATATTATTCCTTAAATATTTCAGACGGTAGAGGCCTCCATCAATGTGTTTTAACCTCACAAGGAGTACAATAACCTCACAAGGAGTACAATAACCTCACAAGGAGTACAATATTACTTCGATGGTTGGTAATGTTATTTAAATGAAAAAACATTAACGCTTATTTAATAAAATAAATATTTTGTAATATTCAATTCAGTCTAATCCGACTACAAAGATTAATCTAATTCAGTTTTTGCTCAGTCATACTTCCAAGGATTGAATGTACAGCTCTCCATTGACATAAACTGTCATCTGGTTGCACCTTCTATTTAATTTTTGACCCTGTAAGATCCGGAATCCTTCAAACAGTAATTGTTATTTTCCTACATATTTCAACATATTTCGTTGTCAATGTTTCTAACTGCAAATTTATAATCCATTATCTAAATACCCATATCGGTCTCTGGCTCGTGAATTTTCATTTGGTGTCCTTCCAAGCAGAGATGGGAAAACCAAGCTCTAACAATTCAAATGTAGAATTGTTCTTCCTGATGACAAGCTCTAGCAATTCAAATGTGAAATTGTTCTTTCTTGTGCAGCCTTCATGCCAAAAGAGTGATAAATTTGAAACTGAAACACTCATAAAACGAATGAAATGTGTAGCATGGCACAGAAACTTGTTAACTCATATGTTTCGACGTTTAGTTTCTGTTTCTTAAAGCACTTATCCAGAACTTCATATTTATAATAAAAAAAAAAATCATTTCAATATGGATGTTACGCTGACAACATAGACTCTGCGCAGATTTAGGTCAAACAAATGTATGCCAGCACCAGCAGTAATAGTAAGATGACCTACCCGAAACAAATGTTATACAAGCTGAAAGATCTTGCAGCATATCCAAAGATAAAAATGACAAGAACAAGAAAATGCTATATGAAACAGTAAAATTCCTAGTCATTCATCGACCCAGCAAAGAAACACGATCCTTTTGTATCACCTGTGTCACATTGATGTCAAAGAGTTCACATCGTATGGGCATCTCCATTTCGTAGAAAGGGTTCTTTAGCACATAATCTGTGTACAATTCATAAATGACTTTCAAGAGATTCTCCATATTTAGTGTTCCAGGTTCACTAACCACAAAGAACTTTGTCCCTGTAGCAGTAAAAAAAAGGTATCCAACTGTATTTAGAACAATGTCTTACATGTTAGATATAATAGGATCCAAACAAAATTAATTTTCATTTATGTGAACTAATAGCTTCACTCTCTCTTGAATTTACAATTATGACTAGAGCAGTTTAGTATGATTAAACACTTCAATTCGTATTTAGTTACAGTTTTCCTTGCAAAACAACGTGTTTTATTCATTTCACCAATCAATTAGAGTTTTCCACATACCACGTAGAAAAGCAGAGGGAAGTATTCAATATCGTATAAAGCAGAGCGGAAAATGTCAACACAAAGTCATGCTTTGAGAAACATCAATGTTGAAAACATAAATTTTATTTCTGTAAAATCGCATCTATTAAGTTATTTCAATACGGAATGAAAAGGGCAATATACAAGATGGGCAGAATACAACTGTGGAGAAAAAAATTGCAGTAAGGCTCATGAATCAACCATTCGTAATATATCTAGACTCGACAACAAAAGTTTGCAATAAGGCTCATGAATCAACCATTCGTAATCTATCTAGACTCGGCGGCAAAAATTTGCAATAAGGTTCATGAATCAACCATTCGTAATCTATCTAGACTCGGCAGCAAAAATTTGCAAGATTGATACGGCAGGTAATAAGTGAAGCATAAGCAAACACACTCAAGAATCAATGAACAAAAAAGCAGAAGCCAAAAAAAGTATGTTCGCAATTTCCATAACATGTCATTCGGAACTTCATAACGATAAATTATAAATTATAAATCGAGATTGAAAACAATGGAGGTCATTGAGAATACCAACCAGTTAGGGATTGAAAACAATGGAGGTCAAACGTATCGGCTTGTAGCAGTTCAATTCCGGAACAACCAACAACGGGCGAAAGCTGCTGCGAGATGGCGTGCATCGAATGCCATAAACTCGCCACTCTTAAACTATCATTCGTATCCATCCTCCCAGCTGATCCATAATCCTACAAAATTTTCATCATCACAACAAAATAATATCACAAAAACTCAATTTCCTATCATACAAAATAACTAATAAAACAAATCACATCAACTATTTAAGTCATAATTTCAACAATTTTGTTCATTCTGCTAATTATTTTAAGCCCTAACTTTGTCTGACAATTTTAACACTGAACATCATTTAGATTAATTAAATACAAAATGAATACAAAAAAAATTAATTGAAGTGAATTTAGTGAACGGTAATACCTTATAGAAGATCAAACCGCCTGATTTATTGATAATGTAAAGACTGTAAATTGCTGCCATTTCTGAAGAAAATAAAATCAAAAACCTAACCAGATCGGTTCAGTATTGAGTATTTTTTTCTTAGTTCGAGAGTAGTGATCTCCCGCATCCGAAACCACATAAGCTCAGACATTGTATAATCAACAGGCAACCGTTGAGCCACGTGTTGTATTATTTTGGCCATGTGGTACTGGAGCGTGCCACGTAGGAGCTTTTCAAAAGTTAGGTGGAGTGAGGCAAATATAACGAGAAATTAGAAACGGAAACTGAAATTCACAAGAGAAGAAAAATGGAGGTTAAGCAGGCAACAATTGAGATCAAGGGTCTAAAATTCACGTACCCGGGAATCGACGGTCATCCACCGCCGGGATCAAAGCCGTTGATTGATGAATTCAATCTGACATTGAAATCCGGTGAGAGATGCCTTCTTGTTGGATCCAATGGCGCCGGTAAGTGATTACTTTTTCCGAGAGTTTATCTCCCACAACCGTTGTGCTATGTCTTATTAATGAGCATTTACGATAAAAAATCTTTAAATACTTTTTTTTTATTTTTTTATCATTGGTTGATTACACGAATGATGTGGCGCATTGTATAATTTTTCCTTTTTTTCATAGTTTAAGCATTGTTAGTTATGAATGCTTAACAGTGAAGTGTGTTTTAATTTTAGGAAAAACGACGATATTGAAGATATTGGGAGGGAAACATATGGTGGATGCTGAGATGGTTCGGGTTTTAGGGAGGTCGGCTTTTCATGATACCGGTTTGACTTGTTCTGGTGATCTTTGTTATCTTGGTGGAGAGGTACTGATTCATTGTTTAATTGCACTGAATAATTTTTAAGTTATGGATGAAATTCATTTCAATTTTGATATGATTTGATTTGATTTCTTTCAACACTGTTGCTGAAAGAATTGAATTTTAGCAACCATAAGCTATCCGAGGATGATGATTATGAACCTGAGTTTTTTTCGTAATTATGGAAGTTCAATTTCAAATGCTTATTTCTTTAAATGTTTCTTGTTGTATGGTATTCGAGAGAGAAAGCATGGAATGTTCTTATGGTTTCAGCTATAACGAGACTAATTTATTTGGATTTTGGAGATTGAGGCATTGAAATTTATCTCTAAATCGAGTTTCTGTTATATAGTGGAGACGGGAAGTTGCTTTTGCTGGGTTTGAGGTTCCCATACAAATGGATGTTTCTGCACAAAAAATGATATTTGGCGTAGCTGGAATTGATCCTCAAAGAAGAGATGAATTAATCAAGGTAATTTTTTCAAGTCTGAAATGCTCATTATAATCACATACAAATTTTTTTGCTTCAGCATCACAGCATTATCTTGACCTTTATGCCAGTTTTAATGCATAACTCAGTGCTTCACCTCTCATTCATGGATTATGTGTACAATTAGCATAGCTTTATTCATTTATTTTCCAACATATCTTCTTCTTCAGTCTATGCCAGATTTACTCGTATGTTTTTCTAACTGGATCTGGTGCATGAGTCCTATAATCTTCATGATGGTTGGTGCACAACCATCAGGCCGCAATTCAATATTTTGGAAACGATAATATGTAAAGAATGAAATGAGAAGCTCTCAATTTTTATAGGGAAAACAACTGTCATTTATTCATTATGCATGAGGCAATTCTTATTCTATTTGATTTTGAAGATAACAGCACATTAGCCCATGAATTAATTTTTTTAATAATGTTATTTTGTAATATGAACGTGAGACATTGATACTTATTTCATTGGGTGTGTTCCATTTGCACAAATGTTGAGGATTTTATGCTAGTTTTGCCTTGATGCACTAATGTTCTTATGAGAATGGTTCTTGTTTTTTTGGTGCAATAGGTGTTAGATATTGATCTGTCATGGAGGTTGCACAAGGTTTCTGATGGTCAGAGAAGAAGAGTACAAATTTGCATGGGTCTGCTGAAGCCATTTAAGGTATCACCACTATATCTCATCTTAACCTTTTTAAGTTCAACTTCTGTTATGTTTATTATGATTTAGTTATTTTGCCTCTGTTCTTGTCAGTTTACTTCTCACCAACCTCCTTTTATCAGGTGCTTTTGCTTGATGAGATAACAGTTGATCTTGATGTGCTAGCGAGGGCTGACCTTCTCAAGTTCCTTAGGAAAGAATGTGAAGAAAAGGGTGCAACGATCATTTACGCAACACATATATTTGATGGTTTAGAGGAGTGGCCAACACATATTGTACGTTTCATTTTCATAAATAGCTCTTCAGTTCTAATAGACAGTATCGGTGATCTCAGTGCCTTAGTAATTTATTTTTGTTTAGGTTTACGTGGCTCATGGAAAGTTGCAATTCGCAATGCCAATGGAAAAAGTGAAGGAGATTAGTAATTTGTCACTTATGGTCAGTTGTAGTGTCCTATTCTTTAATTCAGCATTGCAAATTACTCGTGTTCTAGAGTTGTTTAAACATGTTCTTGTGGTTAATTCTTTGATGGTACGGACTTGCAGAGAACAGTAGAGAGCTGGCTGAGGAAAGAAAGAGATGAAGAGAAGAAGAGAAGGAAAGCAAGAAAGGCGAGTGGTCTTCCAGAATTCGAGAAACAGATGGATGGAAGTCGAGTGACTGGCGATCCAGCTGGTGTCGCTGTTCGGGTGATGAACAATGGCTGGGCTGCTGGAAGACTTCATTCTACCATTGCGGGTGAAGAGAATTTTGTCCTGAGCTCAAATAGAGTTCTGAGGTAATTCTGATACAGAACAGATACAATAGCTTGAGTCTTATTTAATTTACTAAAACTTCATAGGCAATGGATCTGTGATTTATTCTGTTGTACCCCCATAATTGAGCATAAAGATCAATAAATTCCTACATATTATCTCTTATGTCTGTCCATAAGTTTGGACCTCTGTTGCATTAGAAAGGGTTAAATAAATGTAAATAAAATTGCAAACTATAGGTATTTTGTAATTTTTGCAATTCAGAATATGATTACAGATTGAAAATCTGATTAATTAGTGTTAATGTGGATGTTGGAATTAATCTTCTTTTTTAAATTCTACTTAATTTACTAGATTATCAATTGAAGCATTTTATAAATTATATTTAAAGAATTTACATCAACTACTAGACAAGAGCCGTCTTAGCTCAGTGGTAGAGCACATGAAAGATAGCCATAAGGTGGTGGGTCCTGCTCCTTACAGGAGCTTCAGTCGACCAAAGACAAAATAGAAGCTGTCTTTAGCTCAGCAGGTAGAGCGCATGGTTTTTGATATGTGGTCGTGGGTTCGAATCCCACAGACGGCACTTTTGTTTGATAATATATTGCCCATTTGAAAAATAATACTACTATATCTAACTTCTGTTTAATAATATATTGCCCATTTGAAAATTATTTTTTCCTTTTAAAAAAAGAATTTTGGTTTTGCATTTTATATAAATAAAAAAATTTAATTTTAATAACTTAAATCACGAGCTATTAATTTTTGTACAATTTGAAACATCAAATAATTTTCCAATCCCCTGAGAAACGGAGCAGCAGCTCCTCTTCTCAGTCGAGGAGGATAATTTCCTTTTCCCCCTCGTCTGAGAATTGAAAATAAAAAATGTATATCGATTTTATTTTCTATTAAGGATATTTGTTTTATGTTTTTAATTTAAAATAAATAAATAAAGAATTTATTGTTACTTGAATTTATTTGAAAAAGATGGTGATTTTGTACTATTAATAACATTAACGTTTAATTAGAATATATGTTAAAAATAAAGGATTAATTTGAACTTTTTTTAAATGGAAAAAGGTCAATTTAACTCATTGGATAGAGGTGAAACATTAAAACTCGAAATAGGGTATAATTGACAACTTTTTTAAGTCGAGAGGTAAATGCAAAAAATTTATGAGGCGGAAGATTTTAAGTGATTAGGCTAAAAAATTAACATCAAAGTCATATTAAAAATACAGATACTAAAATCTACTATTTATTTTCAATTGAACCTTTTATTTTTTTACTGCAATGGATTGTGGAAGCAAATTGAAAAGATTGATCCTTTTCTTGCCGAAAGTTATTATGCCTTATTTTTTGATGTGATAAAGATGAAGATAAGGGTATAAATGCCAATCTTTGTTTTATTTTCCAAATTGGGTCGAAACTATTATCTGAACAGAACAAATCACCGGCCTATTGATTTCATCTCTAAGGTCTAAGACAAACTACTTATGGAAACTAAATTATTTTTACACCCAATTGTCACATCTTTATACTCCCGTCACTCTATTTCTTATTGAACTATAATAGAGCCATTAAAGAAGATGATTGAACGCTAATAACTATAACAAAAAAAATGGGATAAGGATCATTTATGTTTCTAAAATTTGACTCCGTGATCAAGTAAGTCTTCAATCCGGAAAGCAAAATCTTAAAAGGTTATCAACCAGACCTCCGATTTTGTCAACTAGGTCCCCAACGTCTCATTTATTCGTCAAAATTGGAGCCAGGTGATTCACTTTTTAAGACGTTACGGGCATAACTGAACCTTTGCAGACGTTGAAGGTTTATTTAGTCCTTAGTCAAAAACTTAGGGGTATAAATAATCTTTTTCCCTAAAAATAAACTCTTCATTAAGGGTAATGATTCTGAAGGTTATTGAACTTTTGAGTTTTTTCATTTCAGTCAACAAACTATGTTTTTTTTTTATTACTGAACTTTCAATTTTTTTCATTTTGGTATTTTCCGGCCAAAAATGCTAAGGTGGCAACCAGAATTAAAACCTAAAAAATTTCCGTATATGCATAATTTGAATTAAAAACTTTTTTTAAAGTGAAATTATGTATATGTGATAACTTTTCAAAGTAAAACTAGCAAAATGCGGTTGTCATATGTCAATTTCCGGCTACCACCTAAGCATTTTTGGCCGGAAATACTAAAATGAAAAAAATGAAAATTCAATGATCGAAAAGAAAAAAAATGGTTTAGTGACTAAAATTAAAAAATTAAAAAATTCAGTAATGGTCAGAATCAAATATCCTTGATTAAAATACATGTTCATTGAAATTTTAAAATTGCACTACATTTACTATCTCAGTAATGCGGGTTAAGATCCTCTCAAAACCCTAAACCTTTTAGCCCCTTCTCGATTTTATCCTAACATTGAAAATTACTAATGTTATCCTATTTTCCAGACAAATAGATAAGTGATAAGAGACTGAAGTGTCTGATGATGATTTTCAGAGACACCCGTCATGGTGACGAGTTAGCGATCCGCATGTGAGAACTCAAACGGTTTAGATCAATGGACAACAGCAAACTTTAAGGGTTGATTGCCGAAAATAGCCCATTAAATTCAAAGGACTGTGATAAAAATATTTTATTGATTTAAAGACTGAAACAAAACAATATGAAATATTAAAGACTTAAGTGGCAATTTACCCCCTCAACTTGTAAACAATGGACAATTAACACATAAATTAATTTTATGAGCAAATTAGTCACGAACTTGGTAGTTATGGATAATTAACCCCATTTAGGCAAATTAACTTACAAGTTGATGGGGAAAATTGAATTTAGAAAACAATTAAGTTATAAGTTGAGGAAATAAATTGACAAAATGAGATTAATTACCCATAATCAATAAGTTCATGACTAATTTGTCCACAATTATACATTGCTTACAAGTTAAAGGGATAAATTACCACTTAAATCAAATATTAAATCTATGTCAAATTAAAATATATCATATATTCTAAAATAAAGAAAAAAAATGTGAAGAAATATTAAGAATGGCCTAAGAAGAGCAGAGTAGCATAGTTTAGGCAAAACAAAAGGGTGATGAAAGTATTGAGAGCATAGAGAGAGTGATAAAAATAGGCACAAAGATTAGCGTATTAGTGATAACAAAACTATAAGAATAGCGAAGAAGCAACAGCGTTGGCACATGCAACTTCTCACCATCCACCGACAACTCATTGCCTCTGCTTTTACTTCACAGTGCTGTTGGAATTAAATACCTTACCCCACCATCACCTCACTCTATCCCTTCCACCGTCTCATCAACCGGTTTTACGATGATACCCAATCTCAATTTTGTATTTTTTTTTATTTTTAATTATAATAAAATAATATTATCTTTATTTTTTAAAAAATTATCATAACCGAGAATACGTCAACATTAATAAATAAATACATAAATACATTTCAACAAAACTAATGTTTCTAAACAAATAATGTCTCTTACTTAGATCTTTTCTTCAAAAAAAATTTAATATGTTCTTCAAGAACAGATTTAATATGTTCTTAAATCTGTTAACAGATTTCTATTCCTTGATGGATGTGGCTAGAAGACGACTGGAGAGCGGCGAGTGGTTTAGGTCAGCGGGCGACGGTGGATAGGTTAACCGTATGGGCTGAGTTTGATTGAGTGTTGTTAGATTTGATTGAATGTGGTTAGATTTTGATTTGATTAAAATTGTTTAGGGAATATTTTAGGTCTTTTAATTTTATTTTATTTTATAATTTGCAGACGTGTCAGCTGACGCCTGACAACACCAAAAAATAAAAGGTATTTTTTTTATAAGAGCCGTGCGTGGTTCGCCACACAAATCAAAAAATTTATTGATTGTTTGAAACATCAGAGGATTTTATTATTTGATCTCAAAAGCCAGGGTCCAAATGATAAAACCTAAATTTGTTATTAGGAGTATATTTTATTGGTCCATTTAAAAAGACGAGTACTAACTTATTTTATTGGTCCAAATGACTAACTGTCTAAGAAGCACGGAAACTTCGATAAAGTTGCGTTTCCCGTTTCGGAAACGTTTCGGAAACCGGAAACTGTTGGACACCCGTACGAAACGTTTCGGGCCGTTTCTGTAAATAATAAAAATTAAAATTTGTAAAAAATTTAAAATTATTACCCACAAATAAAAAAATCTAACTAGTTACCCATAAATTTTACATTCGCATTGCCCACAATATAACAAATATACTTATTTGTGTTGAATTGTATTATATTTTTTATATATTTATAAAATTTTAAATATTTAGTACATTAAATTGAATTATTGTGTTAATTATCATAAATATTTAAATAATATTTTTATAAATATATCCCTAAATTTTTGTTATTTACACGTTTCCCCCGCGTTTCGTGTCCTTCATTTTGAAAAACTTTCGTTTCCCCGTGTCCGTTTCGTATCGTTTCCGTTTCCCGTTTCCGTTTCCGTGCTACTTAGAAGTTTTAAATTTCATTAACTTCAATCTAATTTAAAAAAGAGAAGATATCAAAAATATTCAAAAAATGGAAGAAAATAACAAAAATGCTAAGTTTGTTGAAATATTACATGAGCGCCTCAAAAAGCTGAAACTTTACATTTAATACCTTCCCAATGAGGATGCAACACATGGCACACACAAAATAAGTCAAAAAAAGTCAAAAACGCGTCAGAATAGGTTAAAAACGCGTCAGAAATGCGTCTGACATGTGTCTGCCACGCGCATCAGAGCTGTGCACCAATCACGCGTCAGTTTGTCAAAACTATTCAAACATGTATCATTTATGTATCTGTTATGTATCAGATATGTATCAAGAACATATTTGATTATTATTTTTTCATTTTTCTTTAACAAAAATAAATAAATAAATAAATAAATATATTATTAATATGTATTATTTATGTGTCTTAAAGGTGTATGTATAATATATTTTAAATTAAAAGATATATGTATCACATATTTTAATTAAAATTCACGCATTAAATAATATCAATAGCCTCTTATAATAATCCATCAATTTTAATATAAAAATTACAATGTACAAATTATACATCAAACATGTATCTATAATGTATCATAACTTAACATTTATGTTATAACAAAATTACAGTTTAAAAAAATTTTAGTCTGCAATGTATCATTAGAGGGAATGCTTTTCTCATGGTCTCATTTTCTAACACTCTCTCGAGCATAATAATTAAATTGACTTGTGATCAAAGATGAACTAGCGTTAACATATAATTATCACTTGTATGGGCTACTACACTAGTTTAAAAATCGATTGATGTATCTACGATGCATCAAAGATGCATCGGTAATGTATTATTGATGTATTTATGATGTATCAATAATGTATTTATAATGTACCGGTGGTACATCTATGACGTATCAGGTGATGTATCTATAATGTATCATTGATGTATCCAGTATGTATATACATGATATATAAATAAAAAAAACTAATAATAATATAATGTCGTCATAAGAAATGTATCGTATATGTATAATATTTGTATTTGAGTTGTATATTTAACGCATTGAATATATAATTTACGGGTAGTTGAAATGTATCTATAATATATATAAAAATAAAAATATGCCACATGCTCTGTAAATTGTATAAATTATTTATTAATGATACATAGAAAGGATATACTTATTATAGTTTAATTGTATATGAAAGATGTATCTAACAAATACATCTAAAAGACATATATTAAGGATGTACATATTATGTATAAATTATATATCAACGATGTATCTGTTTAATACATTTTAAAAATATATTTATCATATATATAAATTATTTATCAGAGATATATTAAATATGTATACAAAATCTATATGTAATACATGTAATAAAATTTTCGATAAGTCTTTGAGATGTATTAAAATATTAGTAATAAAACTTAAAAAGAGAAAATAAGAAAAAGGTTCCGAACAACGAATATGTATTGCAAATGTATTGGATATGTATTCGAGGTGTATCGTATATGTATCGTAGATGTATCAAATATTTTTTTTCAAATATCTTTTCTATGTATTAAATATTCATCGGTTGATTCAATTAAATCGATAAAAATAACAAATAACAAATTAAAACATACCATAAAATACATAAAACATACATCTCGTAAATAATATAAATACATGTTATATACATTTCAAATACATAAATAATAAATCACTTTCTCATTCACAGTGCCACCATATTTTTTTAAAAAATGCGATGTTATTTTTTAAAATACAAATAAACTGAATTAATTAAATAAAAATTTGAAAAAATATATACATGAATTGTTAACGAATATTCAAATGCATTCTTATTTTTACTTTTAAACAATGTTATAGCATCTAAAGTTATACATATGTGGTCCTTACCAGAGTACAAATTCGTAAAAACAAAAATATTAAAATTGGACCCGCCCACTTTCACAACTATCTTCGGCTTATTCATCTAGAGTCTTCCCTATTCCGGCTACTATTCATTAGTCCAATTTATTCTCACCATTACTAGAGATCTACATTACTACCGTGTGTTTACTTGCGTGGTCTGCCGCCACCGCCACTTGCTCCGCTCCTTCGGTTCGTTTTTCTTTTGACCATCCGACCTTTCCTAATTTTCCATAACATCGCCGGTCAGAAAACCTTCTAAAAATCCGCCGATCAAGGAGACCACTTTTCACCGTCATATATATAAATCTTACTTCCAGCCATGCTCTGAAACAACAGCCTTCTTCCATGATTTGATGCATAGATCCATGATCCATCATACTCGAGAGGATATTAGTTTCGCCGGAGACCACCGGTTGATTTGTATAGGAGCCGAAAAAGCCTAAACGGCACTGCAAATGTTAGGAGAGAGAATATTTGAAAGAGGATGAGAGAGAAATAAAACATGTGATTTAACTTTACACATGGTGATAAATGTTGACAAAAAAATTTAATAGCACTGACATATTACTTAATATATTACACGTGTAGGCTCAAAATGAAGTATGTAAACAGTGTAAAGAATCACCATGAATAGCTTTTAAATGTAAAGCAAAAATTAGCATTGATGTAAATCTAAATGTAAAGCAAAAATTAGCATTGATGTAAATAATTGAGAAGGTTAGCATTTTTGTAATAAATACACGTGATTGGCTTATTTTTGTTATTTTCTCTTTAAAAAATTCACAAAATGGATCGAGATCAAAAATCAAACCAAACAGATTTCAGCTCGGCTCGATTTGATATTGTAACAAAAATTTGGATGATGAATAAAAGTTTGAGCAAATTACGCTAAGGTCTATGCGGTATAATATAATTAACATTTTGATACACCTTGTTTTAAAAATATATTTAATGGTTCTTCAGTTTTAGTTCTGTTAACTATTAGGTTCCTCCGTTAATTTCGACACTTATTTTCAAACAATTTGGTACCGCACCTTTAGTTTTGTGAACGATTTGATCTCTCACTTTTAATTTTATCAAATGATTTGATCCCTCACTTTTAATTTTATTAAACGATTTGGTCCCTTACATTTTAACAATTTAGTACCCGAGTTTCAATCCATTAAACGATTTAGTCCCTCAAATTAACAGAAGGATCTCTCAATTAACAGAATTAAAACTGAGAAACTATTAAGTAGACTTTTGAAACAAGGAGTACCAAATTATTAATTATAATCGACATGAACTGGCAATTAGATGTTGTTATGCTTGTCATGTGTCACCTATTTAATGGAATGTGTTTGTTGTAAACTTTTTTACTTTTGTGGTAGGAATGATAAATAAGAAAGTTAGGTGACATTGTGTGAAATGTTGAGCTATTTTTGTTGTATTTTTGTGATTTTCTTAATTTATTTTTCTAGTTAAGATGAAATAGAATTTTTTTTTCTACACTATTCATTTCATAATTAATTTGTAAATGGTTGTATGTTTATTAAACTTGACCTTTCAAGTTAAAACGAATTTAAACACACTTCAATATGATAAAGATAAGTTGACTCTCGACTTCTAGAATAAACCAAATAAACTTTAATACTTTTCAAAAGTTATAGTACTTATTTAATCAAGTTATACTCAACCAAGTAAGGCTTATGACATTTAAAAAAAATTAAAAATATCCAAAAAGTTATACGATTATTTTAAAGTTTTAAATTTCATTAACTTCAATCTAATTTAAAAAGTTCATTCAAGTAAAACTTTATTACTATATAATTGAAGATGATAAATTTTCACTTATCGATATTAAAAATTAAACCAAACTGATTTCAGTTCAGCTCAATTTGATATTGTAACAAAAATTCAGATAATGATTGGCTTCGGTTTAGCACATAAAATTTTTCAGCTACTTGCCAAATAAAAAACCCTAAAATCAGTAAAAAGAATATCGAAGGCAGTGAGTATAAGTAAATAAAAAATGCAATATTTGCAATAAATAATAACTGAAATTCTCATTAATACGTAACAAAAGTAAAAACAAAGACATTAATTAGTAGCTGCGGGCTACATGAACTCTTTTGTTCTGTTGCAGCCGCTTCAGCTCACTTCATAAATTTCTTTTACCCATTCGCTGGTAACTTTAAACTTTTACCACCAAACTCAACACTTAAACAACCGAAAGTAAATAAAAAAGTTACTCTCACTAAACCCTAACTCACCGCCACCACAATATAAAACTACTATACTTATATATATATTATAGGCTTAATTACTCAAAAACCCCCCACCTTTCACTTTGTTTTCGTTTATACCCTGACCTAGAAAAAATGTCATAAATACTACTGACCTTGTCATTATGTTTCGCCCGTACCCCAAATTTCAAAAAAAAGATGATTTCTTAAAAACAACTAAATTTAAGGGTTATTTTATACCTTTTTCTATTAAAAAATGTACAAACTAATACTTCATCTTTAAAAACGTTCAAATAAATCCCAAAATTAATTAATTTTTTAATTTAAATAAAATAAATAAATAAAATAACATAGTTTTATTAAGTCCTATTTATTACCGTACTCCTATTTAAAAAAACCGCTAATATTATTTTTTTCATTTTTTTTTTATTTTTACGAAAATAAGCTCCTTCCTCCATGGAGGAAGGAGCTGCTCCTTCCTCCATGTGAGGAAGGAGCTCGCACTGCTCCTTCCTCACATGGAGGAAGGAGCAGATCTGCTTCTTCCTCCATGTGAGGAAGGAGCAGATCTGCTCCTTCCTCACATGGAGGAAGGAGCAGCGTGCTCCTTCCTCATGGAGGAAGGAGCAGCGTCCTCCTTCCTCATGGAGGAAGGAGCTGCGAGCTCCTTCCTCCATGAGGAAGGAGCAGCGTCCTCCTTCCTCATGGAGGAAGGAGCTGCGAGCTCCTTCCTCCATGGAAGGAAGGAGAAGCTCCTCCTCCCATGGAGGAGGAGCTATTTTTTTTAATTTTTTTTTAAAAAAAATTGAAAATAGATTTTAAAATTAAAGTACGGTATTATGTTGAAATTAATTAGTCTGATGTAAAAAAATTTACGGTTTTTTATTTTTAACAAATTATTGATAATTAATATAAATTAAATTATTATTATTAGTTGAATTTTTTAAAGAAGAATGTGTTTTTGTATAATTAATAACATTGACGTGTAATTAGAATATATGCTAAAAATGAAGGATTATTTTAAACTCTTTTTCAAATGAAAAGAGATCAATTTAATACCTCGAGGGTACGGGCGAAACATAATGACAAGGTCAGTAGTATTGATGACATTTTTCCTAGGTCAGGGTATAAACGAAAACAAAGTGAAAGGTGGGGAGTTTTTGAGTAATTAGGCCTATATTATATCTATAATCGTTTTTCAACTCCCCAAGCGCAACTTCGAATTTTCCCGAGAAAATGAAGGAAAATTGAAGGCGGGAAAATATTTATAGAAAATAAAGAGAAAACTAGACGCGGAAATTCTTTCCCGTGAAGGTCTGACCGAACTGCCAATTAGCTGGAGCGATGTTATTAGACGTTGATGTACGGCGGTCACTGCTCGTGACTCTAAATGAAAGAGACTGGCCCACCAGTACAGCATTGGATTGCCAATTTTGCCCCCAGTTTCTACTCATGCTCATCCACCCTGTTTTTGACCCTTTGATGCTAACCTTCTGGATGTCTCCTGCACCTGCCACGTTGGTGATTAAAACCAAGTTGAAGTAACTGAATCCGTTTACTGTAAACCTTATCCCTCCCTGCTTCCTGCACGGCACACTGTGAAAACAAAAGAAAATTATTAAACGGCGTTAACATTTAACGGTACTTGTACATAAAGTGATCCAACAGAAAACGCGTGGGACTGTGTGATTGTTTTGTCTGAGACTTTTTACTTATTTTCCTGATTTCGCGGTATTAATTTACGGAATTGGCACATTTCCGACGTCGTTTTTAGTGTCTTATTGTCAATCATAAGGCCATTTGTGTCTTTTGGGTTGTGCAATGACTGATTTGATTGGTGTCTTGTAAGTGAAGAGGCTTTTTGGGGGACAGAGAACCACAAAATGTAAGAGCCCATTTATTTTTATTCTATTCTTTTGAGGTCATGTTTGTTTCCCGAGAAAACTACATTGCATAATAGAATAAATGCTTATAGTGACAGCAAAAAATATGTACTACACAATTGGATCCTGTTAATTTATTACTCCCTCCTCCACCGTTCAAAATTGTTTACAGTTTAAATAAAAAGTTAAAAATATTAATTTTTAAATATAATAAATTAATTATTAAAAAACAATATTAATCCTTGTTTGACTATTTTATTTAATAATAGGACAAGTATAAGTATTAATTAATTTATTTTATTTAAAAAAACTACTTTTTCTAATTATTAAGTAATTTTTTTAACTTTGAGGATCTAGATGGTACAAAAAATAAATGGCTTAAATATTTTTTTGAATAAACTGTTTTTTTTAAATAACCATAAGCTTTTTAATAAAATAGCTAAAATGACAAGTAATTGAGTAGGATTTTTCTTAATTTAAAATATTTTGTACTAATTGATTTCCAAATGAGTCTGAACTTTCCACTAAAATTCTCACTCTAAGTCAGTGTGAATTCCAAATACCAAATACCAAATGTGGTATATCTGATTGATACTACTCCCTCCGTCCCAATAGAGTTGTCCACTTTGAGAATTTTTTTTGTCCCAAAACTCTTGTCCACTTTCAAAAAATAACTAATTTTTATACTCAAAATCCTATATTACCCCTATTTAAAATCCACTAATGAGTCTTTTGAAAGTAAATTGTAAGTGTACCCTATATTAAATAGGGGTATGACAAGAAAAGTAAGGAAAATTTTCTAAAATCCATAAGCAATAATTACTTTTCTTAAACTGTGTGATAAAGGTAAACTGGACAACTCTATTGGGACGGAGGGAGTATTAACTAATTTAAAAAGATTTGATGAATTTCAGGTACTTTTAAAGTAAATTAAGATTAAACACTGAAACAACATTAGCACCGCAAGAATCTCATTAACAAAAGAATCGATGAGTTTGAAGACTAACCGGCGATATGAGACTGGAACAATTCCGGCGCGGTACTCAGCGATCTTAAGGAACATGGGCATGGCAAGATCGAAATGAGGGCGAGGTGGGTTGCACCAACCGCCATTGTCGCTGGCCTGAGCAAAGTTCGGAGGACAAAAATTTGTAGCTGTGACGAAGATAGACGGACTACCCGGATGGCACCATCTTGGATCATCCGCACATTTGATCTCAAAGCAAGATCCACAGCTTAAGCCGTTGTTAAAAAGTGCAGTGCTCAGTGCTGCTGTGTTCACTCCATAACCTTGGCTGTATAAGTTCCCATACCCGCAAGCACCACCTAAACAAAGATTTAAACAAAAAAAGTTATCAGTTCGTGAGATTTAACAATTTTCTGGTTTAAATAATACATAAAAGTTTTAAAACTAGTAAAAAAATGAGTTAAATTATAATGTGCCGAGTAACATTCTGCCAAAAACGTCAAAATTAATGATCTACAACTCAGATGGTATAAACGCTGAACAGCATTTTATTAAAATTCTGAATTTTGTTCGTCCTATAAACGCTTCTTCCTCCAATTTATAAAAAAAATGGTGGGTGTTATGGAATGTAGCAGTTACTAAGCCAAATGAAAGAAATTGGGATAAAATGGGTACTTTTTTTTAGATTTCAATGAGAAAAGAAAAGCATAAACCAGAGAATGGTAGAAATTGTACGTACCCATAGTACCGGAGGCGTCACTGCCGCCATAAAAAGTGGCATGAGCAGTCTGCCAAGATCCGCCGGTGTAAACACCTGGGATTTTGGCATTGGCCACCGTGAAAAGGGAGATCAGGGAAGCAATGCAGAGCAGCTGTAACTTGGCCATTGGTAGCATGTGTGAGAGAGAAGAAGAAGACAGAGAAAGTTGGAATGGGAAGCCAAATTGTGTAAGCGGGAAGGAGGAAGTGGGTGGTATTTATTGAGCGGGCGGGTCAGGGAATCTCATTACTACTTTTTAACTCTTCTTCTTAATTTTTTTGTTTCGAAGTCCAGTTTCATTTTTACTAACAAAGGCGCAGCTTTCTTTCGGTTAAATAAAGGAAAAAGGGTCATTCATGTCCCTAATATTTGGGGTTTGGATCAAGTAAGCCCTCAACGTCTGAAACGGTTCACCCATACCTCCAAGAAATGGACAATCAGACCCCTCGGTTTAATGCAGTTTCGTTGCTCATAAGACTCCGTTAGTGTGATCCTACGTGGCAAAGATAAAAGAATCATTTATGCCTCTAAGGTTTGGGTCCGGGATCAAATGAGCCCTTAACGTTTGGAAAAAGGTTCACTTATGCCCCCAACGTTTGAAAAGGTTCACTTATGCCTCCAACGTTTGAAAAATGAACAATTAGGCCCCCAGTTTAACACCGTCTCATTGCTTACCAGACTCTGTAAGTGTGATCTTACGTGGCTAATTTTTACCGTCAAATTTTTCTCTACGATGATGGTCTTTCTCTCAGCAACAATAGTTCGTCGTTGCAAAGTAATTTTATTACAAGACCGAGCGAAACCGATAAACTATCATTCTCTAACAATTGAATAAGGAGTTCTCTTCATTAATCAATATCCCGTTTGATGAAATTTGCAATGTCAAAAACGGAAAAAAAAAAGTGTTTAACGAAGTAGAAGAAGGCAGTGCATGAGATGAAACGCCAAATAAAAAAAAATAACAGTTTTTATCCTTTTAGTTAATTTTTTATATAATTGTTGGGTTTCTAATTTTTGGAGGAATGTAGTTGTTGAATAGAAACAAACGAAGAAGATGAATAAACTGATTTTTTTATAATTTACGTTTTTGTCACGATCCAAAATATTTGAGCCGTAACCGGCGCTAGGGAACGGGAGTGGTAGCTCCGGAACTCGTAGCAAGCCTAAAATCACAATTAATTTTTTCGCAAATATAACATAAACAATATCAAGTAACGGAAGCAACACGTTTATATATAACACATAATTAAACATATACACTAACTGTTTCAAAACCTCGCGGGCTCTAGTTACGAACTGGCCTCGCGGTACTATATACATCAGTTAGTGTCTCAAAACATCACACCGGCATTTGGGGCCGTGGATCAAATACTAAACATATAGCTTATCAAAAGCATTTAAACAATGACAGCAGTTATATATACATTCAAAAATGAACTGCTATCTAGACTACTATTCTGTTGACGCAGGACCACTACTGCAGCCTTCACAGAAGTCATAAACTAACATATACAGATGACTTCTGCACTTCAAAATTGGCTTCTAGCTAGGTCCACAAGCTAAGCACCTGAAAGACATCAAAGGTGAGGGGTCAGTATTTGGGGAAATACTGAGTGAGTTGACATTTACTAACAGTATTAATATAGAAACATAGCATCGCATCACAAGAAAATATCAATATAAAACATATAAACATGTATTTGATCCGTACGAAACTAATATCCTAGCATGCGACACATCTCTCGAACAATCGTATATCGTTCAACCCAATCATAAACCTCAAGTTGTGAGTCCAACTCACTGGTGGGCCCAGCCCACTAGATACGGGGACTTCCAGGCTACACCGTAGCCGAGTTCACTCTCGTATCGAATTCATATCATATCATACATATCCAATCATTTCTCAAATGCAAACACACTAGACTGACTCAATACTGGTGATCACACAGCCTATTGACACCCAATAGGTAGCTAATTTCTTCAGATCGCATACTAGTTCTCGTATATACATTTGATAGAAACATATAATATTTAATCAAATCATCTAACATGCGATGCGTAAAAACAGTATACATATCAATATAAAATGACTTTATATATATAATACACGAAAGTAAAGTGCAACTCACAGTGACCGCAATCCAAGAAATGATATGATCGATTTGATAGTACGCTCTCGCTAGTCCGCCTCTACTGACTTCACTACTCGCTGACACGTCTGATAAATCGTTAATAGTTAGACGTGATTCTCATATTCTTATACGTATAATACTTTTAAGTTTTAGGATTTAGTTTTGTTTTACACTTATTTACGTATTCAATATCTCTAGTCGTATAAACGACTTAGCGAATACTATTTCTCATAATTGAGAATCGCTTAACGTCCTTGACGTTTTCCATTATTATTATTTATCTAAAACGTCGAGCTAATCTCGAGATTAATGATTCTCAAAGTCAGAAACCCGTCTTTTAGAGTCAAATTACTCAAAACGTCAAACACCTAGGTCAATTACAGTTTGTATACGCGTGGGGGCGAGTTGGGGTGCACGGGTGTGCGTTTTGGTGGGTGCACGATCGTGCAACCAAGTACACGTTCGTGCACCTCAGGGGTACACGTTCGTGTACTTATTGTACACGTTCGTGCACCATGAGAAGTACACGTTCGTGTACTTCAGTACACGATCGTGTACCTTGCTAGGTGCACGTTCGTGTACATCAGTACACGTTCGTGCACCCGTGGTACACGGTCGTGTACCACGTGCACAGCCCCGGAAATCAGATTTTCCGGGGTTTCACCATAATCCCGACGTGCTAAACATGCCCACGCTCAATACCCATATCTCGGTTTCTTCAAAAACGCCATAATAAACCCAAAAACGTCAAATTCATGCTTAAATCATAATCTCACTAAAACAGCCAACAAAACTCGATTATTGCACCAATTTTCGAGATATTTACCTTGATTTGATTCCGAAGGATGATAGAGTTTTCAATTCTGAAGAAATCGCCGCTTGAATCACGTGAATCGGACGTCGTACGGAGAAACGGCGGCGGAACGACGATATCGAACGAATGAAGCTTTTGTTTCCTCTCGATCCTTCTCTGATCTTCATTTCATATTTCCTTTCTTATATTGTTTGGCTAAAAGCCCACTTTGATCCTTGTTCTTTTTGTTTCTTATCATTTATCCTTTAAACTTCTCTTTTATACGATTTAGTCCATAACTAAATCGTTAAATTCTTTTATTACGACTTATACATATTATTTATATCCCATAAATAATACAAAGCCCGATATTAACACTTTCCCGTCAAAATCCAATATTTCTATTTTTGATACAAAGTGGCTAAATTACCACTTTGGTCCCTACACTTTATTTTGGGCTTTTCTTGACATTCTTCTTTTCAATTCCAATTCCGTCTCTAGAATTGAAATATATTATTAAATTCTTCGCATATAATCCTTTCCAAAACCGACCTACTAAAACTTATTTACTCAATCTTATAGAAATCTTTCCGATTTCGCCACCCCGGTGAATCTAAACTGGACACGTGGTCCAATTAGATAATTAATTATTTTGGGGTATTACAGTTTTATTATTTATTACGTTTAATCGTCTTCAATGATAGCGTACAATTATTAACGATTAAATGTTCGACGTCGGTTGCCTATGGTTCGATTAATGGAAAACACTAAATATTAGCCACGTAGGATCGCACTGGTAGAGTTTGGGAAGCAATGATATAGTTTTAAATTGGGGGCCTAACTGTTCATTTTTTCCCAAACGTTGAGGGCATAAGTGAACCTATTCAAACGTTAGGGGCATAAGTGAACCGTTTTCAAACATTGAGGGCTCATTTGATCCCAAACCCAAATTAGGGGCATAAATGATCCTTTTATCTCTGGCACATAGGATCACACTAACATAGTCATAAGAGCAATGAAACGGCGTTAAACCGAGGGGCCTGATTATCCATTTTTACAAACGTTGGGGGCATGGGTGAACCTTTCCGAACGTTGAGGGCTTACTTGATCCAGACCCCAAACCTTAGGGGCATGAATGACCCTTTTCTCTTAAAGAAAAGAACAAACAGTCAAAAGCGCCCCTGAAGTTGTGTCACATAATCATTTAATACAAGCTGTACTTTTTTGGATGCAATTGATGATTTTACAACGTCAGTGTAAATTGAAAAAGGGCAATGTTGTCAAAACCGACCCGGTCATTGAACCGGTGAAAACAAAGGGTGAAGGGTTAGAGGTTGAACCGGGGTCCAACCGGGGGTCAAAAATAATAATACATTTAATAACTATTGATGTAATTTTATAAGAATAAATATTTTATATAATAAATATAGAAAAATAAAATTATATATAACAAATTATTACATACTATTAAAATAATAAATTAAAAAAATTAAGTGCAAAACTTCAAGTAATCTATTAATAAAATTAAACTCGTATTATTAAGGTCAAATCGATATTAAAATTATAGTATAGAAATAAATTAAATAAAAATGTAACAATTAAAATCTTTTCATTAATTATGTATGTATAATTTAATTAAAAAATAAAAGCGAATTTTATTTATCTAATTTAATTTTAAATTATAATCATATTTTTTTAAATTAAATAGCTATTATAAACCGTTAAATTAAATATATAATAAAAAGGAGTATTAAACACATAAATCAAGTTAGCTCAGTGGTAAAGAAGAAAATAAACATCGTTAGTGGGGTGGATTCGACCTGCCACTATTATTTTTTTAATAAAAGGTTTTTATACTTTGGTAGTGCTCTCGGAATGTAATCTATAAATCAGAGTACATGGGCCCACGTGATCTATAGCTACCATTTACTGGCCAACTATTCAACAAGAAGGAAGTCTGCAAGGTTGGTCCAGGACGGAGCAAAATGTAGTCTCTGTATAGGATATTGATGCATTGACTACACGCACGCGCCCGCCAGAATGCCTCCCTGGTTCGGGACGAAGCCACGCCGATACATACGATAGGCGAAGGAAAGACCCCCATTTTTTTTAATAGCGTCAAGACGTGGAAGAGGAGATATCGTATAAGCACTAGCTTCCTCGACCGAATCAAATAAAATTACAAAAGTACCGAATCCGAACCGGTTTAACCGTTTAATTTCAACGGTTACCTGGCCGGTCCCTTAAAAAAACCGCGGGTCCTTTATAATTCGGTTGTCAGTCCATTCCGAACCGGTGCTGTCACCGATTCTGAATTTTCTAGTCGAACCGGCCGGTCCGATTCGATTATGACAACCATGAAAAAGGGTTTAAAAATTGAGATTTTTAGGCATTAAACTTCAGAATTTTTGTCACTTACTGTCAGACTATCACATTTAAATGAAATGAGAAAAATAAAAAAATAAATTAAAAATTAGAATTAAAAAAAAATTGGCTCATCAAAAAGAAGATATAGGAGAATAAATAAAGCTAAATTCATTTTGGGTTCTTTAAATTATACTATTTTAGTTCATCGATCACTCAATTTCTATTTGATTTCTTCAGATTTCTAAATTTTTAATTTTTAGTTTATTTAAATTTTTAAACAGAGATCCATTAAAGAATTTAATGAAGCAAAAAAGAAATTTTAATTCCTAATAAAAAAACAAAAATTTAAATATTTGAGAAAGTCAAATAAAAATTGAAATACGATTAATTAAAATCGTATAATTTAAAGAGCTCATGATTAATTTAGCCAATAGACAGTAGAAGAAAGACGCGTAAAACGCAGGGACCATTAGTGCATACGTAAATAGCCGTAGCAATGGGAATAGCAGCCTCCGATGTGTATGGCCCCTCCCATAACCGTAAGTGGGACCCTTATCTTTCAAGCCATACTTTTGTGCTGAGATTCAGATACAATTCTTCCTTTTGAACCATAAATAATTGTATTACTATTATCCATAATTTAAAATGGTTGTTATATTAAAAAATATTTGTTTAAATTAAATTAGATGTAATTAAATATAACTTTAGTATTTTTTATAAAATGTAAATAATATTTATATATAATTAAAAAGGGGATCGCTTGGAGGAGGATTTTTACCAATTTGTTGCTTAGGGCTTATATCATTTAATATAGGGTTAATTGCACCAAAATTCACCAACTTCTGCGTGTTTTTGGTATTTAATATAATCTTTTTTTCTTAACATATTTAATATTAACTTTCATTTTTTTGGCATATTTATCTACGACACTGTTTTTGATGGAAAACGACGTCGTTTTGGATGTAAAACGACGCCGATTTGCATCCAAACCAGTACATTTTTTCAAAAAAATGCAACTGTGGAAAAATATGACAAAAAGTAAAAGTTAATGTTAAATATGCGAAGAAAAAAAAAATGTTAAATACCAAAAACACTCGAAAGTTGGTGATTTTTGGTGCAATTAAGCTTTTATATATAGCTCATTAGTTATAAATAGTTTTTAAAATATTTTTTTAAAGTTTCATTTTATCTTTTTAATTTAATAAATAGCTAGCATAGTACTCTATGTTTTCTCACATATATTATAGTTTTTTTAGTTTATTAGATATTAAATAGCGGAGCGGGATTCGGAGGCCAAAACTTATGGCTCGCCCAAAACTTATGGCTAACTTCTCGAAAAATAAAGTCGTCACCTAGTTCAACTAGAAAATGCCTGTAATTGACTAAGTAACCTTACTCACTTATGGGTAAGATTACCGTGCATCAGACCAAATACTATGATTTGTGGACCTCCTCGGGACTCTTGTGCTTGGTTTATCTGTTACTGCCTTTATTTACTTGACATATTCGTTTTAATCTCATATCAACAGTATATGCAGTTCATAGGATATGAAAACTGGAAATAAATAGGTATAAAAGCAGTAAACATGTTTGACGCGCTTGATCTGGACTGGCATCAGAGGCAAGTAACATGTACTTCTAAGCATGCATCTAACTTTAGAGATTTCTAGCAAGTAGCAAAGTCTGACTGGTCTGGATCGATTACATGCACAAAACCTAAAACCGGATGTCTAAGTTTGATTGATTTTATTAGGTGTTCTTGAATAACCTATACAACTGTTACTACTTTTTCGTATTAATCCTAAGATGTCTAAGTGACTGACTTGCATTATTTGGCTAATTTACGTGATTAGTCCTTTTAAGCAGTTAATATTTGATTTGGCATGCTTTTGGAATTATCGACTGGCCCATGTACAGTTGGTATACATACAAGGTTAGAGATATTTTGAAACCTCGTTCCCTTTTTGAGTGTCTTGCACTCGCACGAGTTTGATCGTCGGTGTGGTCAGGATTAGTTCTCGGTCAGAACAAGAAAGTTGCCTGTCTCATCGATATGGTTCTATCGGTTTAAACCACGATTGATTTTGAGTTTTGGTGAACCCGGAACCTACTCTGGAAGTTTCTGGGTTTAAGGGCCTCGAGCTCGTGGGTCCGGTTTATACTTTATGTTACATATTTGGGCTCATGGGCCCGATTTTTATTTGTTATAACCCATTACAGTACATAAAATTAAACTACATTAAATTATTTACGTTTGGGTTCAAACCGGGCCTGATTTTGAGCCCGAACGAGCCCGGAAACGTGTCTGGAAGTCTGGATCGAAGTCTAGAAGATATGAGAAGCGATTCTGGGAAGCCGGCAGGTTGGAGCGGCGGCGCCGCCAGTTACAGTGGCGGCGGCGGAGGGACTGAGGGCAGCAGTAATTTCCAGCATTCGCTTTTGAGCCTTTTTAGCTAGTTTCAGCTCATTTTTGAGTGTGTTTTTCATGCAAAAATAGTCATAAAGGTTAAAAAAGATCAAATAATACAAATAAAACAAGTAATGAGTATTTGGAGGTTATTTATAACATCAAAATCAGCAATTTAATTACAACAATTCGCAAATTAAGTAAATTTTGGCAGTTAAACTAAAAATAACCTAAACGTGCATCCTAAGTGATTTAATTGTCTAGATTTCTGGAATTAAACATTTGAAACACATTAATCTAACTATTAACATGCATTTTCATCGATTTTCATGGAAATTTCATAAAAACACATACTTTGGCAATTGTGGAAAATATAATGAAAATAACCTAATCATGCATCCCAACTCACAAAAATTTAGCAAATATGAACATAATACATAAAAAGTAATACAGGAAATATAGAGGGTCCTCAAAATTACCGGTCTGAGTCCTTGTCTCATTTGCTGGCGAAGTGGATGCGGAATCCAGTTTCGAGTTTGTGCAGGGCTGTGTTCTTGGAGAATCAAAGCGTAGTTAGGTGTTTTAGGGACTGAATTGAATTAAATTTGTTTGTGTATGTGCTATAGTGTTCGGCCAACTAGTTTTTTAAAGGCATTGATCGAATTTCTTAAGCTAGGGTTTATGTGTTTTTGGTCCGACCTCCGAATCAGCTGACTTAAGGCTGAATATATAGTGGTGAATTAGGTCTAGGGTTTAGGTTAAATCCATTTACATTTTCGTCCTTTTAGAGTTTGATTAGGCGTTGAAGAAGTGTTAAGTAATATGCTTCTAAGATTAGGATTACATTTTTAATTAACTAATTAGATTTTTCATTTTAATTGTCGGATTTTGAATTGCTAGCTAATTAAAAAGGTGCTAAAAGTATTAAAAAGGCTAATAAGATCCTATAGGTTTGGGTATGGTCAATTTTAGTCCATAAAACTTGTAAATTGGCCCATAAACTTCTAAAACATTGCAATTAGTCCAATTTTTGGACTTAAACTACAATCTCTTTGGACTTTTATGGGCTATTTACGGCTAATTGCATTTTAATCCTCCAAATTTGCAGCTGTGCACAGATTACGTTTGCTTGGATTCCAGGAAGCAAATCGATGGCTCGTCACCCAGACAAATTTCTCTTGAAATCATCATTAGACGCTTCAGTCCCTTATCACTTTTTACCTGTCCGGAAAATAGGTGTCTACACAATCTTACACCCAACCGTCTCTATAGCTAAAAATAAATCCATATCATTAACATTAATTTCCATAATGGAGCTTTTATGAAAATTAACTGTCAACCCATAAGTTAAATCATAGCAATGAAGAATCCGAGTTAAATTTTTTAGTTGCTCAATACCAAAAGGAAGAAACAGTAAAGTGTCATCCGTAAACCGAAATAGCGAGATAGGTTTATGCTTTGCTGTAAAATCATAACCCCAAGTAAACCCCAGTTGGCCAGATTTATCTACAATGCGTTTTAACCCCTCCACAGCAATAACAAATAAATAAGGCGAAATATGGTCACCCTGAGGGACAAATTTTCTTAAAGTAATCAGGTCTATAGGACTACTATTAACCAGAACAACCATTTTGCCGAAGACAAGCACACAAATATCCAATCAAGCCATTTATCTGAAAATTTCATACATCTTATAACAGAAAGCAGGTAAACCTAATTAATATTGTCAAAGCCTTATGAAAATCAAGATTAACAACCAACAAATTATCCTTTCTCCTAGTTGCCAAATGAGCAAATACATTAGCAATCATAGAACAACCCATAATGCTTATGCCCTTTAAAATAGCATGTTGGCCATCCGAGACCACCTCAGAAAGTAAATGAGCTAACCTCTTTGAGAGTAGCTTGAAGAAACTATTTACTAAACTAATATGTCTATAGTCCTTAATATTAGCCGACCTTGCCACTTTCAGGACCAACACTATAAACAATATATTAATACCTTTAGACAAGGTATTAGAATTGTGAAAATTCACAAAAAACTATAGAATAACCTCTTTCGTAAAAGAACAAGCGCGTCGATAGAAGTAGAAATTAAATCCATCACGATCCGAGGCCTTTCTTTCACCACAAGAAGAAAGAGCTATAAAAGTTTCAGCCTCATCAAAAGGCACGATCAAGGAAGATGCCTGCTCACTTGAAATACATAAAAAAATCCAAATCACATAGATCAAACTAAACACTATTTTGATGCCGATAAAGAGATTTAAATAAATCTCTTATAAAAAATATATGATATCCTTGGGCTCTAAAAACGTACCATCATCTAGTTAGACAAACGAAATAAAATTGATTTTATAGTGCTTGGAGGCCACACCATGAAAGAATTCAATATTCATGTCTCCTACTTCATTCCAATTTAGTCTTAATTTATGAATCCAAATAGCCTCCATCCCTTTTTTTCAGCCGACCCTAGCTCAGATTTAAGGCTATGAATCCATAAAATTCTCCTCCTCAGTTGACAGAATAGAATCAGCTAGAGCCTCCGACGAGAAAATTTCAGTCGTAATCTCCTCATTTATATTGTTTTGATCTCCAAAGATATTATGATTACAGGCTTTAATAAGGCGCCTCTACTCTTTTAATCTCAAGGTGAGATTGATAGAGTTTGCACAAACTGAGACCTAATTATCTGTAAGTAATTTTGTAAAATCTTCATGGTCCCACCAAGCATTTACTGAGCGAAAAGGTTTAGGATCCCAATCAAAACTGTTGGCGGACCAAAAACAAATGGGAACATATTCGGAAAGGAGCCTCAGCCAAAACAGATAAAGATGCATGAGGCCATAAAACCTTTGAAACAGCAGAAATCAAACATCTGTCAATCAACAATCTGGAATAAGACTTTTACCAGCTAAAACCTGCTATAACAGATCACAAACACTCGTTTGATATAATTAAAGAAGTTTAAACATTTAATTGAACAAAAAATAAATATATAAATCAAAATAGAAAATTTTAAAAATTTCAAACAGCGTTGATACAATTTTTTAAAAAAACAAGTCACAAATTGCCGCAACTTCTTTCTTTTTCAAATTCTTCTTTTGTCTCATCTCCATGTGCTTCCACTAATTGCTTCAATCTCTTTCCTAAATTATTTTTTAGAATTCTGAATGCATCCATTTGTTCTTTCCTCTCCTTTTTTTTAATTTATAATAGTAGCAATTTGAATAAATCTAGTTACAAAATTGTTTCTCCAAATTCCACGCAAGCCGGAAGCAACATATATATGAAGATCTAATTTAAGTAGTTGAGTTATTTACCATGCATTCTGGAGCTGTAGCTTTGAATTTATATTGAATAGAATTTATAAATTAATTATATTTTTTTAAAATTGTGTAATAGTATCAGCTTTGTTGAGATGAAGAGAGTAGTATCTTATAAAAAAATGTATTCATTAGAATTGCATTTTCTCATTATGACTAAATTAAATTCGTTATAAATTATTATTATTTTTGTTCTGTTTAAAAATATGTTACATTCCATTTTTACTTGTTTCATTGTAGAAGTTATATCATATTTTTTGTGTCAATTTATTTTTAACTTCCATTTTCTATTCCTTTAATAGTTTCAAATATGTAGAGGTAGCCACGGTTCATAATCCGGTGGTTCTGGTTCATAACCCGGCGGTTCCGGTTCGGAACCGCCGGGTCACGGTTCAAAAAAAAGTGAAACCGGCCCGGAACCGTCTAAGAGACGGTTCCATGACGGTTCGGAACCCGACGGTTCCGGTTTAAGACGGTTTAAAAAAACAATTAAAAATTGAATTAGATTTTAATTATTAAAAAATATAATTTCACAATAAAATAGCTCATAGATATAGTATTATAAGAAAATAAAGAATTTTTAAAAAAATTATAATATTAACCAAAAATTTAACTAAAACAAATATAACATATATTTTATTGTGAAAATAAAGATATTATATGATAAAGATATAATATGTATTTTAAATATATAATATATATTTTTTATCAACGGGTTCGATCCTTGAACCGCCGGTTCCGACCCGGAACCGCTGGTTCCGACCCGGAACCGCTGGTTCCGACCCGGGGTTCCGGGTTTGACCGGTTCCGGGGCGGGTTTGACGAGATTGCACTAATTAATAAGGATAAATATTTCATTAATTTGGCGTAAAACGCATCCGTCCATTTTTAAACGGGACGGAAGAAATATCCTTTTTGTATCAATTATTATTCAAAAATTCAATGTTAGGGTGCTTATTCCATTATTTTTTTTTGTGACAAATTTAATTTAAGATTAGTTTCTATTAATTGTTACTAAATAATTTAAATTTATGTAATTCTCTAAATTAATATATGTGTTAAGCTAAACTTATGTATCAAACTATCAATAAACAAAAATATAGAAATATGGCAGAAATGTATTAATTTGAAATAAACACGTCATACTACCAGAAGGTAAAAATTAAAAAAAGGACTAACCCACCGACCAACCAGATCTACAGAATCGAACACGTAGGCAAAGTGTAGTTCAATAACTTAGCAGCAGCAACCTCATCTCATCTCATGCACCTCTTCACACGTGAACGTGCTCTCCATCTATCCCGTCTCAAACTCAATCCAAACTACAATAGCCAACTTAATGTCTTGGAAAGAGTAATATTTATGACTCATCAAATTATTGGCTCTATAGTTTGATTTATTAAATTTGTTTAATTTCTTTTTGTAAGTTTTTTATATTTTCTTTTTAACAAATTCATTCATTTTTAGTTTTTATTCAATAATTAAGTTTATATTTAATAACGTAGTAATAACATAACATATGCTAGGGCGGAACTACTCTTAGACTCGGATAGGCTCGAGCCTGGACTGCCGTCGGAAAGTGGAAGGACTGGGACCGATGAAGCCGATGGAGAAGTGGACTGTGGAAAGCTTTGTTTACAGCATCCATGGCTGCATGCTGCTGTACCTGTGCAAAGAAAAAAAGATGTAGCGCGTCTTTTTTTTAAGTTTTAAATGAACCGAGCGACGCATCGTTCGGTCCATTTTTAAAAAAAAAATTGTTAAAGGCCAAACGACATGAAAAGAATAAAAAAAAGAAGCCAAACGATGTCGTTTGACCCCTTGCTGTTGTTTCAATTGTTTATAGTTGAAACAGCAGCTGAACGGGACAAAGAATATTGTTCCGTTCATCAGCACAAAAAGAGAATTAATTTCTCTTTTCAATTTCATTAACCCCACTACCAACTAGGGGTGAGCATAAACAGAACCAAATCGAGAAACCAGACCGAATCATTGTTTCCTAGAAACTTGTCCAGCCGTTCCCAGATATTTCATGATCCCTGCCTTCCGTTATCCCACGTAAACCTATTCCAAAATAGCCCAAATTTTATAGGCCGCATTTATCCACTATTTGATAAAACGCCTTCCAGGATGTATCTCAATGAGAAATTAAGAAGAAGCAAATGAAATGATAAGAGGAAATAATAACACTACATCAAAGAAAAATAAAATATTCAACAATTTAGATGTACGTATAATTGATTTTCCACAAATAAAATTTGAATTTAAATAGTGTCAAAATTAAAATTTTATTTCAGTCCGAGTATAATCTCTAATTCATCTCTTATCTCTTGGTTGTCCGAGTTTTATAATTCGGAATCCACTATAAACCTTATTTAAAAAAAAATTACAGTACGGATAAAAATCTATTCTAATTTTTTGATAGATCCGCCATTGAATTTAAGTTTTATTAATGAGCAAAATATATTGGAAGAATTTACTTTAGAATGGATTTTAAATCGGAGTAAAAAATTAACTTTTTTTTCGTTAAGAAATTAAAATACTTATTTTTCATCATAGTATCAATAGTTTTGGCTTTTTCTATAAATTAATTAGAGTAAACATATAACTAAATATAGAATTATGGTCAAAATTATGGTAAATTCAATTTGGCTAAAAATGAACATGTTTGGATTCTCATATTAATCACAGAACATAACAATTTAGGTTTGACTTTGCATGTATAGCAAGGGAGTTCATACACTTTTTGGGATCAAAAAAACTACATGCATGTGGAATTATATTTTATGATTTCTTATTATTAGTCCCATAATAAAACCTTCATCACCAAGTCTTAGGTAGATTACGCCATCCCACTAAGTGGCCACCAAAACTTAATTATTTATTAGATTATCCTTACTTTTGTGTATAAGCTTAATTATTTTTATTTAATCAAAAAAATTGAATTCGAGCCTTGTGTAATATTATTAAAATCTAATGGAGATAAGTTTTCATACATATGGTCATATTAGGTTCCAACGAGAATGTGTCAGTACTCAATACAATAAATTTGGATGATTGAACAATTTTTTTTTTCATTGTAATCAAATTGTAAATGGTTATACAATGAAATTTAAAAATCATACTGATTTTTGTTGTTATTACATTTATATAACTAAAATTCTAAGGATTAAGATAGATAGAAAAAATACATATCTGTTAATTGTTTTATATAATTCTTAATAGTTTGTATTTCTGTTTAACTGAAACCTTAATTTATGCTAAAACAATAAACAGAAATCAAGTTAAAACTTAAAGTTAGTGAGCACAATGGTCAATACATTAAAGGGACGTTTGGTTAAAATTGGGAATCGGAATCGAAATTGGAATCGAAATAAAAAGGAATGAAAATGGAAATGATTTTCATTTTTTGTCTGATTCAAAATTAATGTATAAATGAGAATGGATAAAGTATAATAAAAAAAATTATTTTTTATTTATTAAAATTATTTTTTATTTTTTTAAATTATTAAAAAATTATTTTAAAAAAAATATTCATTTTCTTTATTATTTTAAATATTTTTTTAATAAATATTTAAAAATAGTTTTTTAATAATTATATATTTATTATTAAAATATTTTGTTAAATTTTGACTGTCATTACCAAAAGTACATTCTCATACGGTAAGGGGGAAATTGGTGATTCTTATTGAAGGGGTAATCACGTTCCCATTTTCTAGTACAATTTGACAAAATAAACACAAACAATGGGAAGCATTTTTATTCCTATTCTACCTTTTTTTTGGCGAACCAAACGGCTCGTAAATATAATTTTTTGCTCGTGTACATGACTAATCATTTTTATGAACCAGTAAACAATCATTATTTATCTGAAAATTTAAAATAAGACTGTTTAATTAATTTAGAAGTTGACTGTTTAATCATTGTAAAATGAGTTTTTCTTGTTCGGAATTGGATTTCTTTGAAAATTCTCAGTTGTATTTTATTTTTGGATTTACAACTTTTTTAGTTAACTTCTAATCCTCTAATGTGCCATTAAAAGTGTGCCACTTTTTGTGTTTTTTAATTCATAAAAAAAAAATCTTATCAGTTAGTTTTATATATTCTCATTGTCTTTCAACAGTCGAGTAAATAAAAAAAAAAACAGGTGAATGTCCTTCTTGTTCTTTAATCATAGAAGTTAAAAACAGGTAAACAACAATTACTCAAATTTCTAAATTTATAATTTTAGTTTATCTTATGTAGATACAAACATTATTAAACTACCTATGTAATTTGTAAAAGGTTTAATGGCAAAAAAAACCCAAACCTTTATGACTTGTTGCAATTATATCTAAACCTTTTAATTTTTACAATAATATCCAAATTATATTATTTTGTTGCAATAATATCCAAATTGCACTTTTTATGTGAATTTTTTTAAATTTTTTACCATTTTTTGGGACTTTTACTATATTCTTATACATCAAAACATAATAATAGCCTAATATCTTAATCGAAAACAACAAGTTTAGCCATCAATTTGACTATTATTGCTACAAAAAATGCAATTTGGATATTATTACAACAACAAAATGCAATTTGGATATTATTGTAAAAATTAAAAGGTTTGGATATAATGCAACAAATCGTAAAGGTTTGGGTTTTTTTACCATTAGACCTTTGTAAAAAGGGTACCGATAAAACAAATAGTAACGTTTCTTTTCTGTAACGATTTAATCTTAATGTTCAAACCGTCACAAAACAAATAGCTTTTCATTTCTGTCTATTTTTGATGTATGCATCCCAATTCAAGTTCGTGAAGAGAGCTGGACGACTACAATGACAGAGAGATCTTCAATCGTTCCCAATTTTTCCTATTTTTACATTTTGAAGTCCAATTTTAATTCTCGCAAAGAATATGAGGTCGAAATTGAACGGAAAACGAGTTTGGAGAAGAAGAACGGATTTAATATGTTTTATATATTAGTTGTTTAGGTTAGAAGAAGAGCAATGGTACCATTTTGTTCATAATCAATTAGTTATGTTATGATCAAAACGACATCGTTTTTTTTTTTGAAATTAAAACTCAAAAAAAAAGGGAAATCTTGCCACGCTGCCCATGACCTAGCAATCCGACTTTTCATATATGTAAAAAATGGTCGAAAATCAAAATTGGGGCTGCAAAATGTAAAGAAAAAAAGGAAAGGGTGAGATTTATTTTGCAGCGTTTTAAACACTAGAATTAATTAACCTATTGCCAAAATAGTCCAAAATAATTGTATACGACATAAAATATAAAATAAAATATGGATATTCAGCTTTGAGAATCAAGGATAATAGAATCATTGAGTTTAGCATCAATGTAAAGATAAAATAATCAGACTTCACTACCTTTCTAAGTTGCATATCTATTAAGGGATACAACTTTTAATAGAAAATATCATTAGATTTCAAGAAGCAAAATCAAATGAATATGAACAAATTTTGTATACAAAACATCAACTTCATCATACATGAGATATAATTGTGTAAATAAAGGATCTAAAGAACCAAAAAAAATAACATCAAATATGTAGCAGAAGATGAAGAAATGCAAATTAAAAAATAAAGAAAAAAATAGTAACAAATACAAAGCATAAAAAAATAATTTGGCAGAAATGTCAAACGCAAAAAATACTCATATTGAAAGTGGTTCCATCATCAAAAATTTATGTTTTGATTGTCCTAATGATATCATTTAATCCTTTTAAAAATCTTATCACATGATCATTTGATATATTTATTTTTATAGTATCTAGAACTCTACAAGAGCATTTAGGATCACAAGAACATATAAGAAAATTTCTTAGACTCATCAATTCATCACAAAGAGTTTTAAAATATCTATAAAACTCAGTAACGCTAAAAACATTCAGTTTAAAAGTGAAAGTCTCCTCTTAAAAATCACCAATTTTGTGAGCATCATCTTATGAAAATCAATGTCTCATATCAATCCAAATTTACAATGTTCTATCAAGGAAAAAAAATACTTTCAGCCCGCGTTGTTCAATAAATCAAAGACATTACAAGAGTGTTACATCTTTTTCATGCTGAAAAATTGACATCATCCAGATTTGGAGTGATAATTGAATCATTAACAAATTTATATTTTTCTATAAAATTAAAGCCATTAATATAGATCTATATCTATCATTCAAAAAATTAAAAATAAAAACAAGCAAAGGATACTCATCCGGATGGACAAAGTAATGATTGGATAAATATTTATCCTAAATAATGATTAAATCAAGAAGAAAAAAATAATTGTTTTCTAAGAGCTCAAAGCTCCGACGTCATAATAAATTTTAAGAGAAGAAAAATTATTTTATTGATTAAAAAAGATAGCTCTTAAGACAGACTAATCAAGCAACCATTGGGTTCAACTCAGCAGAGTATCCATATTTTTAATCTTGAATTAATACAAAGAGTTTGATTTAAAAAAAGGTTTAATGAACAAAAAAAGCAAAAGGTTTGCTGAAAGATCATATTTTGTCCAAACTTTAAGACATCTCGATAATATCCAAAACTGTATTATATCAAATGTCCCAACTCGAAATGTAGTGTGTTGATGCTGATGTGTCGTTGACGTGTACTGTCATATATTTATCATGTATGAAAAAGATTTTTAAAATTTGTAAAGAACATGAACTTTCACTATAAATGTTTGTCCTTTATGGATCATTGTGAGGTTATTGAACTATATTATTTGAACAAAGGGTCAACGCGCCCTCTAAACTTATGACACGGGGTCATCTAACCCCATTTATATTTTTTTGAGTAATTAACCCCAAAACTCTTCGTTTTTGGGTCAAATAACCCAATAATTATATTTTAAAATGCGTAAAATACAAATCGGAGGTGAGGGATGCAAAAAAGTAATTAGATACTTCCCTGATTGCTGCGATATAATTATCCTAAATCTATTTTTTAAAATAAAAAATGTAAATTATGGGTTATTTGACCCAAAAATGAAGAGTTTTGGGGTTAGTTGCTCAAAAAAGTATAAATTGGGGTAGATGATCTTGTGTCACTAGTTTAGGGGGCGCGTTGAACCTTTGTTCTATATTGTTTTGACAAAACGAATACCAAAATATAAAAAGTTACGAAATGGTATCGAACTATAGTTTTTTTTAAAATAGTTACCGAATTATTATTATTTTTACAAAATGGTTACAATTTTGATGATGTGGACAAAAAAACATATTTTTGTAAAAAATAATTGTTCAATAACCGTCTTGTAACTTTTTAAAGTTCGGTAACCGATTTATTAAAAAATAATAGTCCGATTTCCTTTTTATAGTTCGATATTCTTTTTGTAAAAAAGTTATAGTTCATTGCCTTTCAAAAATATTAAACTCATTTTTCACAATTGGGAAATAAATAGCAGTCTATGTCAATGGCATATCAGCATCAACACACTCCTTTTTGAGTCAGAACATTTTTAAAACGATATAATATGGTATTAGCCATTAGTGAGATGTTTGAAACGTTAGGACAGAAAGTTGACTTCTATAAACGATTGGTCTTTTGAGTCATTGTGTTTTAAAAGTATTAAAAGTTTTGAAAAATTATATTTTATATAAAATTTATAATCATTAAGTATATATTTTAAATTCTTTATTTTTTGAACAATATTAAATATATTCGTTTTGTTTTTTTTTTCTTCTTAAAATAATTTAGTTAGTTTTAGGTGTCAACTAGAATGTTGGGAAACATTTAATAAAGTTGGATTTTTCTCTAAGGTTACCAAAGGACAGTACTTTCACCCTTAAAAAAACCCATTTTCCGTACCAATTCAATGGCAGATTAGGGTTCTTAATTATTTACTTATTTCTTACTACATAGTAATTATATAATACCACCGGCCTTGTCGGTCACTCATTTAATCATATGAAGGGAATAAATTAATTGCTTAATTAGAAAAATGTACATTAGAAGCTAAATGATAATGCATGGAATGGAATGGAATTTAGTAACATGTAATTGGTTGTTTATAATTCAATCTTTTGTATTCTTATTAGTAATTTAATTTTCTCAGTTGACTTGGGGCTTTCTAAAATAATGTATAACCTGTTTATTGTCGTCTGCATCAGATTTTGACTTTCCAATTTGTGCAGGAAAATATAAATTTATAAGTTAATTAACCATAGCAATTAGTTTCCCATGCATGCATGCGTGAATTAGGGCACAACATGGAGGCCATAATGCAAATTTGTATTAGTGTATCTAAATTTTTATTTAGGATCATCAATCAACCATTATGCCGACTATATATTTTATATAATCTGTTATGTACTAACTAATGCAATTTTTTTATTAGTTTCGTATCAGCAATAATAGTTTGCAAAACCTATATTAATATTGTTGATAATACTCTAAATTGGCAGTCAATCCTTTGATCCATTTTTTTTATTGAATTATCAAAATTCTGATTTTACATTTTCAAAATGAAAAAAGAAAAATCACCCCAAAAGAATAGTACGAGGATAGCAGCCCTCTGCTGCCCATCACCATTTACTTTCTATTATTTTCTCTATCTTATTTCGACAATTTTTCCTCAATAATTATCTCATTTCACTGCTTTATTGATACAATGTAAAGGTTGTGGCACGTTATTTGTGCAACAACTAAATGAAACATTTGTCATGCTGAAATTTATAATAAAAAGAGTAATAATTAAAATTATTACAAATGTTCATTAATTTATTGTAAAAATAACAAGAGATAACCGTTGCGTGAAATAAACACTTTTTTATTGATCATTAATTAGTTGTGTGTTGGTTTTGATGTGGTCATCGCCATATCTGATCATCATCAGTGGGGGTGTCAAAATGGGTAATGACGCGATAACACGATTCGTCTAACACGTAAATTTGAAAAATCTGAGTTGAGGCTTAGATAGTTCGTGTTGAAAATATGTCAACCCTTTTATGACATGAAATAAATAGGTCTTGTCACGGGTTGACTAGCCAACTCCTCTAACCCGCCTAACCCGTTTACAAATTTTATTATTTATAATAATATATAAATAAAATAGTTTTACAATTTCATAAAATTAAGAATAAAATTATATAATATATAAATAAAATTAATTGTATTAAAATTTTATAATTTGAGCATTAAATAAAAAATTTGAGAGTAAAATTATATTTATATGGTGTGTATATTTTTAAATGTTAAGTGGGCCGTGTTAGTCGTGTAATTATATTAATCATGTTAACCGTTTATTTTAACGTGTTAATCGTGTCATATCGATTCGTGTTGTGTTAGAATTGAAGATTTTGACACGATTACCCTAATTGTGTCAACAGAGTGGGTCGACACGAACACCACTCGTCAATCCATTTTGACACCCCTAATAATCAGACACTCAATATTTCTTTGTATTTAAAAATGTTTAATTAGGACAGAAGGCCACTTCTCTTTTAAACTATATCAAGAGATTTTCCATGATCACCAAAAAGCAAATCATGGCTTCTCATGCATAAGTCGAAATAAGTATAGGGAAGTTTAGGTATTTACTCCAAAAATGAAAATATTTGCACTTTATACCTCAACACGGAAAAGTTATAGAAAATACCTCATGTTTTTTTCAGATTTATGTTTTTACTCTGGGTTTTAAAATATTTATAATTTTACTCCGTTATCATCAGATTATCATAAACCCTTATATAATTTATTTATTTTCGTAGGTTATCATACAATTATCATAACCTTATCATACTTCATTATCATCTAATTATCATACTGCAGTGTTATGATATCGACATGATAATGTAGTGATACTGACATGATAATCAGACATTGTTTTATCATAACATAATCATAGATATTATCATAACATTATCATCTAGGTACCATAAATATTATCATCTCGGTATCATATGATAATATTATGATAACGACATGATAATATTATGATAACGATATGATAATCAAACATTATTTTCTCCATAAAATTATTTTTTTTCTTGCAGTGTCATGATAACAACACGATAATATATTGATACTCATATGATAATCAGACGTTATCTTTTAAAAAAAATCATTTTTTTTCTGCAGTGTTATGATAATGCAGTGATACTTATATGATAATCAGATGCTGTTTTTGTGCAGAAAATCGTTTTTTGTGCAGAAAATCGTTTTTTTCATCATAAAATCGTTTTTCATGCAGAATTTTAGATCTAAAATTGAGAAAATCAAAGAGCAATTTATTTAGAAATAAAAGTTAATATAAATCGTATTAATCACCACAAATTTAAGAAAAACTAAAATCAAATATGAAAAGTACGGCGGAGCGACGGTTGAGTGATGGCGGAGTGACGACGACCGATGAAGGAATGGTGAAGAAGAAGAGAAGAAATAAAGAACAAGAAGAAAGAAAAAAAAAGAAGAAGAAGAAGAAGAAAAAATGGCGAAAAAAACAGAGAAGAAGAGAAGAAGAAGAAGAAAGAGGAGAGAGAAAAGAGAGAGAAAAAAAAGAAAATAATGACAATTGTCATTAGTTGTCATTTGAGAGTAAAAAAATTATAATTAGAGTAAAATAATAATAAAAACTAAGTATAATTATAATATAAATATTTGTTAGAGTAAAAAAATAAAAACAATATAAAGATGAGGTATTTTCTTTAACTTTTCCTTATTGAGGTAGGAAATCAAATTATTTTTAAAAATGGAATATTTATCCTAATTTACCCATAAGTATATTCTGTGCATTAAATCTATATATTATATAATTGAGAGGACCAACGGAGAGCTCTCATTGATTCTCACCAAATAGTGCATTCTGGTGAGTTTCCAATTTAATTAAACTACTTAATTTTATTTTATTTTAATAAATATTATATTTATATTAATTTATATAAATAAATTGTGTTTGGATAGAGCCTAAACTCTATCAATGTAACTTTAACAAAATTAAAGTGTAAACGGTAAATTTTTTAATAAATTCTATATTTATGTTAATTTAATAAATTCTATATTTATGTTAATATATATAAATAAATTGTGTTTGGATAGAGCCTAAACTCTATCGATGTAACTTTAATAAAGTTAAAGTGTAAATTGTAAAAAAAAAATAAGTTACAAAGCAAAGGTTTGGGTTCCGTTTTAAATTGCAAAAGATAAAAGAAAAAAAAGGAAAAAGAACAACATTTGAATCTATATGTGAAAATAAACAAGTAATTTGCGGATTAGTTTCATAAGCAATTACATAAAAAGTGTTTGACAATGAAGCATGCAGAAGGTGAAGTTATTTGCTATTTTGCTTCATAAGTTTGAAATTTAACATGAGTAGATTTGGAGTTAAGAGCCAATGATCTTGCTCTGTCATTGTTTTTACAAAATTTGACTATAATAAATCAAATCTCTTTGAAAAGAATTAAAGATATTGATTTTAATTAAGGCAAAAATACTTAAAAAAAAACTCACCTTTAACTTTGTTTTCAATTGCACCACCACGTAGGAGAATTTTCAATTACACCCTATTTAGGGTTTTCAGTTTTGAATGTACCCCAATTGACTAAAATGACCTCATTTTATTTAGAAAAAAGTTTAAATTAATCCTTCATATACTAATTTATTTATTTTTTTCAAATGGAAAAAATAATGATACAATCTCCCTATTTAATTGGTTTTAATAATTTTATCATTAAATTAATTAAATTATCAATTTTTTTTATTTTAGGGTACAGATGAAAACTGAACATCCTAAATAGAGTGTAATTGAAAATTCTCCTAGGTGGTGGAATTAAAAAAAGTTTAAAGATGGAGGATTTTTCAGTATTTTTGCCTTTAATTAATTATATAAAAGAATCATACTATCAAATTTACTTATTCAAGAAAACGTTAAAAAATACATTTGAATGGGTTTGGTTATGTACATATAGTGTAGTTCAATTAAAATTTAAATTATTATCATGATAAGAAAAAAGTAAAAGTTTAATGTCAAATGATTTTACTAAATAAGCAATTAAATTCTTATTTTCTACATAAATTTATTTTAGTATGATAAAACGCAGTTTAAAAGCAATTTAAATTACAATATATTTTTATTGATGTAGCATACTATTTGGATGTAGTTAAAATAAACATATTTCTAACTTTTTGTATGATCGAGATTAACCAACGGATAAAAATATTAGAATCATGAATTGATATGTGAATGCATTATTAATTTAAAATATGTATTTCATTTTTATCAAATTTTCTTTGCTGAAGCATAAATATAATTAGTTAAGTCGTTTGAAATTCAAAATCATAAAATGAAAAATATATTTTACAATTTTATCGTAAATAAATATAATCAGAAGCAATGTGGAAATAAACATGTTTGTAGTTCCTACTTTCTATAAGCTATCTATATAAATTTTGTTATATAAAAGAAATTATTGAACTTGAAAGTATGTATTCATTTTACTAACATTACTTTAATAATATACGGTTATTTGCAAAATATATCACGAACTATAACGTGATTTGCAATCACAATATGAATTTAGAGATTTAGCACCAATTATATTTTGATAAATCAAAATACATAGTTAAAAAAAAATACTAATATGAACATTAAAATATATAGTCGTGTCAACATTTTTGCTCTGACATGATTGATTAGTGTTCCAATTTGCAAAAAATAAAAATTATAACTGACATTGTAAAGTTTCAAAATTCGCGTTATAACTATAAATCACGCTATAAAACGTGGTTTACTTTACAATTAACCCAATAATATTAGTTGAATACTTTACAACTATATAATTATCCGTTTGAATGACTTTTTTTTATAAATGATCGATCATTAGAACTAATTAAATAAAAATATGATAAAGAAATTAAATTTAAGATATATTAATTAAATTTATTTTTGTAATTCCATTAAATTGAGAGAATATGAAACACTACCATTAAAGGTCCTTAAAAATAATAGCTACATTATGATACAATATAAATGCATTTGTTTTAGAGAAATAATAAGAAAATTTTGTAATCTAAAATAGTTTTATAAATGAAAAATAAATATACAACATTTGCTTATGCATTATCGATTATATATCTTATAATAGAAAATAAACATATATTTTCATTCAGAATTATAAAAAAAACAGATCACACAAGTAAATTTAATGAATTTAATAATCATGATATTTGATATACAATTCATTACAAGAAGTAAGAGTAGGCAAATTTGTGAGGATAAAAATTATGCTGACATTATGTATATATGTATAGGTATAAAATACATTGGAAGGAAATAAAAAAAAAAATTAAGTGAAGTACTTTTTTTTGATATTTTTTTTCTAATGGCATTATTATTCAAATTAAATAGTAATTTCCGCGCATTTGCGCGGGCTTACGACTAGTTTCATATAATGTGTAGCACCAAATGCTGAAAATTATACAAGTGCCTCGTATAACAAATTTAATAAACCTAGAATTAATATTGTTGTAAATTAAACAGGTTTATCATAGAGATAAGTTGATAATTGTTTTATGAATCTATCTTAACTATTACTTCTCCGTTTCTTCTATAGGTTGTCAAGAGGTGTAGGTTCGATTTCTTTCCGGACTTTCCTTCATTGTGCAGTTCATCTAGATTTAAATATTTACCTCATTTTCTTGTAATAATAAGGTCTAATGACAAAAAGAAACAAATGCTTGTCGAAAGTCCTCGTTTTGTCCAAACCTTTAAAACGTTTCGATAATATTCGGAATTGTATAATATCGTTTTAAAAATGTCTCAACTCAAAAAGAAGTGTGTTGTGTTGATTTGTTGCTGACATAAACTTCTATGTGTCATGTATGAAAAACATTTCAATGATAATGAAAACTTTCGCTAAGCATTTGACATAATAAATACTTTTGTTAAACGTATGGCTTTTTTGAGTCATTAGCTGCACCTGTTGTTTTATATTTTTCATACATGGCAAATAGATGGCGGTCCACGTCAATGCCACATCAGCATTAGCACTCCTTTTCGGCTTGAGACATTTTTGAAAAACTATAATATAGCCATTTTCGAGACATTTTAAATGTTTGGACAGAACAAAAACTTTCGCTAAACATTTGGTAATTTTGGATCATTAAGTCTCAAACTAATTATGCATATAGCCAATGTATTTGACAATTAGGTAAATTAAAAAAATATATGGCATTAGTATACTTGAAATTTGTAAATTACTACATAACAACATTAATACATTTTTTATAATAAAAGAATACCTAATTTGAATTATGGGAGTGATAGACATTCTATAACAAAATAATATTTTAAAATAAGAAAGGAATGCATTAATGAATCAATGACAAAATAGTTGGCTTGCTTAAACTAGTGCATACTTGATATATAATCCTTAAAATGGCATTAATGGCCTCTTTCTAACAATGCAAGTAATAGCTTTCTAATGATTACAGTCAATTAGAAGACTAATTATACTATAAGATGTGAGAATTTTTTTTTTTTTTTTATGGAAAGATGTGAGAAGTTAGAGAAATTTTTAGATAGACCGAGTTTACCACATCATCCATAAATTAAGCCATTTATAATACAACACCTCATTAAAATGATGGTAATATTGTAATATCAGATTTGAATGCATTTATTGCATAATTATTACGATATTGCCATCATTTTAATGAGGTGTTATATTATGAGTGGCTTAATCTATGGATGGCGTGGTAGACTCGGTCTACCTAACAATTTTTGAAGAAGTTAATAAAAATTTAGAGAGAAAGAAGGGGCAAAGGGTGCATGGGAGCTGACAGAAATCATGTAGAATTGCATGTGGCTGTGACCTTATTGAAGGGGACAACACATTTAAATTACGTGACCCACCAAATTTCTAGTGTTTCTACATCCATGTGATCTTCCCCTCATCCGCTTGGTTTATAAATAAAAGAAAAACCAAACTAAACTGAATTTATTTATAAATAAAAATCAATTTTTCAGTTTGGTTTGGTTCGGTTCATTGGTTTAGGAATTAATAAAATTTCAGTATACTTTTAGCGCAGACCAAATCAAGCGAACCAACTTGTTCGGTTAGATTATGAACAACATTAGATTTTGGTTCATTTCAAACTGAATGCAGACCCCCTAATAGCAGCCATAATTATCTATTTCCTTGACAAAATAGCCCAGACACGAAGGTCAGGTTCCTACTCATTGCTCAAGATTTTCTCATCCTTCTGCTGCTGAACATGCAATTCTTTGCAGATAGGCAGGCTACTTAGATCTACTCTTCATCATGTAACAAAACTACCAAAATAAGGCCTAATTACTTAAAACCCACCCACCTTATAATTTTTTTTATTTATACCATGACTTAGAAAAATTTTCAATTATACCCTATTTTTGATTTGACTTATCCCCTTAAAACCCCCTCACCTTTTATCCCCAATTCGTTTGCACCCTCACATTGCAAAACCACCAAATATACCCATATTACGACTTTCACTTTCAATTTCACCCTCAAACATTAAATTGATCTCTTTTCACTTGAAAAAATAGGTTTATTTTTGTTTTAAATAAAATATTAAGTCCTATTTTAAAATATGTGCTAAAATTTATAATATTGATTTGAACATTTTTCAAGTAAAAAGAGATCAATTTAATGCTTGAGGGTGCAATTGAAAGTGAAAGGTCGTAATTTGGGTATATTTGGTGGTTTTACAACGTGAGGGTGCAAACGAATTGGGGGTAAAAGGTGGGGGGATTTTAAGGGAATAAGCCTTTTGATTTTTATGTTTCATCTCTACCTAATGAGTTGAATTGACCTATTTTCTTTTGAAAAAGAGTTTAAATTAATCCTTCATTTTTAACCTATATTCTAATAAAACGTTAATGTTACTCATTTATGTATCTTGTTTTTAACATTTTCATCATTAAATTAGTTAAATTATCAAAAAAATTACTTTTGGGGTACAAACGAAACATAAAAATCGAAAATAGGGTACAATTGAAAATTTTCCTAGGTCATGGTATAAATGAAAAAAAGTTACAAGTTGAGTGGTTTTTAAGTAATTAGGCTACCAAAATAACTACATAGCTATCTTCTACGATTCCTTAAACTATCCGAAGCAATTAAAGCTTTCAATGTAAAACGCTGCCATAAGTACTACAGTTATTTAATTGCTAGTAGAACATGTTATCTTGATCACCAATTTATATCTGTAATTTTGTACATACAGACCACATGAATGATCAAACACAAAACCGTAAATCTTACCCCACTAGGCCACTACAAAAATGCACCTTGGCATCCATGCTTTAAAGGAGAGAATTGGGACCTTTGTATCAGGCCACATCCTGCAAAATAGTTTTTGTGATATGAAGGAACTGATCAGATCGACTTCAAACGCCAGTTCATTTTCACCAGCCCGTTCCAGGCAAAAGCTCTTTCCATAATAAATAAATAGATAACATTAATAAGCATAATTTTCCTCCGTGAAACGTGCCTACACAGTTCAGGTTAGTTACTGGCTGAAGTAATAGAATGACAACATGCAGAAAAGAAGAAGAGATTAAAAAATGAAGCTCTTCAACTGTTAATGTCATAATGGAACGTTTCCTCCATGTACCGTTCAGCTAGCTGATTCTATTTAATTAATCAACATATATTCAGACTTGCAACCGAAAATGACTTCTGAAGTTTCTTTTCATTAAAGAATTGACTACAATTTAAGCTACTGATAATTTAAAATATTAACCTGAAGAGCACAGCTGCCAAGAAGTTATGTATGGGAGCTTCCAATGCAAACTTGGAAAACAAAATCCACATACGATTACAACTATGATGGCCATATATACGCAACGCTCCCCTAATCATCAAACAACAAAAAGTCGGAGTAAAAATACCTATATGATGATACCATAAGCAGCAGATAAAGCAATAAGCCCTTGAACCAATTTCGAGCAGTCAGGTCCCAAACTTTCTCAGAATAGCAGCACAGTCGGATAGTATTGGATAGAAAAACCATGCAGCTTGTGAATATACATTCTCCTTTGACAGATGAAACTAATTTGTTCCATAGTTGCTCCTCGAATGACTTCAGAGCTTGCATGCAAATTTTTTGATGCCAATTCTCATCCAACAAAAACAAAATAGCAGCAAGCTAAGATAAATTTGGCCAACAACCAGATGCCTTGGAATATTTTTGGGTTGCTGGGTCTACTTTTCTTTGGTTGAATACTCTTCAAAAAAATAATAAGTTATCCTTATACAGCCTCCTTGAGGGAAAGAAAATCATCACGTGGATGAGCTTCTTCCACTTTAACTTGTATTTCATCTCCAACATGTGCTCCTATGGATGCCCATGCAGTTGCTTGAAACCCAACCTGACACATCAAGTAATTGATCTCTTCAATCAAACTGTCCATATATTACATGCTTTGCTGCAAATATGTAATGATGTTTAAACATAAACGTATTTTTGTAAATATGTATTTTCACCTGGGAAAGCCATAATTGAGGTCAAATAATTAAAATAAACAGACAATACACTTAATATTATAAGAATTTCTAATGATCATAGGCATTCAACAAACTAATGCTTAAGATATCCACTCGCAGAAAGTTGATAAATAAAAACAATATACACTATTGATCAATATAGGAAATTAACATGCTAGCAAATGCTGTCAATTTAGCATTATGTTCAAAATATCTACCGGGCATCCGGCCCATTGAAATTCTAGCATCAAGAAACATTAATTATTTAGAAGAGCCATTTAATATTAATTAGGAGCATCATTATAAAATTATACTATTCTAAGTATAACAGCTACAATTTCTTAAGTCCATTATTATTTTGAGATGGAGGGAGTATTTTAGACTAGAAGATGAAATTTCTAGCTGACAATAAGTAATATTGTTATGTGTATTTCAGATACACTTATCATCGTGTTGTGTCTTTTTCATTAATGAAAATTTAAATTACCTTTATGTATAATAAAAAATTGTTGATTTGAACACATAAAATTTGTGTTAACGATATGAAATTGGCGGACCTCTTATTTTCAATATTTCAAAGTCAAATTCAAACTATTTTGCGCTTTGGAAAATTGAATATAATTTCTATTTTTTATAAAAAGGTATTTGAGTGGAGTTCAATATTTCACCGAGCTCGAACTATAAGGCTGAGGCTTGACCGAGTTCAATAAGGTGTCTAGCTTTAGATAAAGTCGAATCGAGCTCGACTGGCCTTGATTCCAGCATTCCACCAATAGAACAAACCTCAAAGTTAGCTACACTAACTCTTGAGAATCATGGCAGTTCAACAATCCCATATCTCATGAAAATGCAACTATAAGACCTTTCAATTAGTATTTAGTATCTCCTAGTAAGATCACATTGCTACTGCATGTCATCTATTAACTAAAAATCTAAAAGCCCCAAAAAAAAGCACTATCCAAAGCACACAGCAAATAAAATTGGGAAGGGTGAGCTAACATAAAAGAACACATTTTCCTGACAGCTAAATCAGTTGAATTCATCTAATAACTATTAGTAATAATAAATGTTTGCCCCACAACAGTTAAATGCTTACCTCTACCAGTAGCAATAATGCTATACGATCTTTGATGAATCTAAGAATCAGTGCACGATATCTTCTCTCCTTGGGCTGCCTTCTCAGGAATTCTATAATCCAATAGCGAAGACTGCTGTTGCAGAGCCTTTTTACCATCTTAAATTGCATATTTACCATTGATGCCATTACTTCCAGCTGACCAGCTGAAAAAGGAGGAGTTTCACCTCTGAGAACTGCTTTGACCTATAAACATGCACACAAGTTTGTTGAAGATCTTAGCATATAAAGCATGGGCTTAAGCTATATTTAATAACGTATGATCACATGTAGGTTCATTCAAATTGATAAAAGAAAAATAATTATGTAAAAATAGAACACCAGATACTGTTTTGTTACATGACAGATGGTGAAATTTACTACAAATTCTAAAATACTTCTCTTTAATTTCATTGATAATTCAGTGCATCAACTTGAATAAAATAACTCGCCTGATAATGAGCCAGAAGATCCATATATCTACGAATGGGAGAAGTAAACTGAACATAACCAGGAATTCCTAAAATCCCATGGCGTACAGGCTTCCTGAAATCATATTCAGCAGCACGCATTAATTTAACAACCGAAGCGCTTCTAACAGGTCCTTCAGGAAGATGTGCAAATGCAGATACATCAATGTTTGATTGAGGCTGTCCTCTATAGGGTAAAGGAATGTTATTGCAAGAGCCATAGGTGGCCATAACTTCTCCACAAAGTATCATCATCTCGGTAACAAGTCGCATAGCAGGGTCAGCTTGGTTTTCAACATAAAGGTTAATTGATGGCTCTGGATCTTCAAGATTAGCCACCTTGATGCGAGTTTCTAATGTGGATGTCTCTACCGCACCCTGACAAGCAATAAATTTTCTTAACGAAATATCAATTATACGTAGCATGCATGACCACTAAATTAGTCAACACAAGTCATCAGATAACTCTTTAAACTTTAAAGATCAAAATTAACCACTTCCTATTCAATGAATCATTGAACCTCTAAAACAAATTTTTCTCTCCGACATTTTGTTCAGCCATGTATTGATGAAAGGCTTGCGCCTTGCAGCATGTTAGCAACCTGAAAGTGATCTTCTCACCATTGGAAGATATGAGTTTAGACTTCTTTATATAATAGAAAGTAGGGACTGCCTACAGATCTTGCAATGCTACAGATTATGTTTATTAAAAATGAAAGCAGTGCTGTTTATTATAAACTTGTCATAATATTCAGGAACATCAAGCTTAAACCATCATTTACAAGCAGATTTTCTGACTACAAGAACAATGCTAAAATGAGACAGTTTTTCATTTGCAGATGGGATACATTCTTGACAAAATAAGGTTAAAGGCTTATGGAGCCAGTTAATCCTAAATGAGAAAATGAATATCCCACCATCAATCGTGAGAGAACGATTCATAAAATTTACTCGTAATTCCACATGATTGTGAGAGAAAAGTGCAATCGACACGGTTTGATGAATACTTTTTCACACAAATGAAGTAGAAATTCCACATATAGCCAGTACATAATTACCATTTACATTAACATGAGTATTAGCTATTCACCGGCCATGTTAGCAGAACTACAAAAACAATTATCAACAGGAATTCAATTCAATGATGAAGGAACCTATATTAAAACGGGAAAGCCAAGGACTTGATCAAACTCTAACCTAAAAGATTTCATGTCCCATTTTTGACTAAAATCAAACACCACTAACCTGTTGGAGACGCCACTGGAACCGGCGAGATGCAGCCTCAGAAAGAATTCTCAACTCAGTCTCCTCTTCAAGGTTCAAATTAAGCAGCTCAGATGCGCTCTCATATGTTAGCATGTAGGTCGGTTTGATGATTGAGTTAACCACAGAATATTCTGCAATGCTGTTTTAATGACATAAAATACACTAAATTAATTAAACAACTACATCTTGCAAGTTGTAACTTCATGTTATATGCATATTCCACAAAAGATAATTACATGATGAGTATTGAGTACAGTACCAATCACAGAGAACTAAACCTACAGCGTATTTCATCACCAGGTTTCAAATATTTGAGAGCTAATCACATAGAATTGCCACAATTTGCAGACCCTTAGATGGTGTCTATAATCTAGAGAAACTCTGGCAAGGTGTTTGGATGTTCAAATAAAAATGCCCATTCAGTACTCCAAATGGCACACAGAAAGAAGTTACTGGCTAGCAATGCCACTACAACTGTGGCAAGTGACAACATAGATAATGTAGAGATAGGTATGGGGCCTTTTGGCTTCCTAAAATACGGTCATCTAGAGTCTTGATTAAGTGCTTTTTGATGGTCATGAAGGAAAGAGATCATCCAACTCTGTAGGATAACCAAAATCACAATCTGAAGCCAATAATAGAGCCTCATAACTCTTGAGGTTTCATCAACTTATTTACAAAATCAAACATGCATTGATGAATAATAGATAAATATATAAAAACAACCAGAAAATCACATTTACCAGCCATCAGAATGTAGAACAACAGATACTGAAACAGCGTTGCAGACCTCTCCTTGTTTCAAACTCATTCCCTCCATGGCAAGTTTCTCTGGAAACATTGGGTAAGTAGCAGTGGGCAAGAAAACAGAAGTTCCTCTTTTCATTGCCTCCCTGCATTTACAGTACATCTTAGCTTGTTTAAATTATGACCTAACATAGCATGGGAAATGCCATATGTATGTCAAAGAGATGTGCGCTAAAACCTGTCTATTATGCTTCCAGGCTGTACATATCGACCAGGATCTGCAACATGTATCCAAATTTTGATCCGACCATCTTGTAACTTCGTTGCACTTAGGGCATCATCAAGCTACATTCAATTAAATATTAGCAGTACATATTTTCGAACAATAATTATATAAATCAAATCGAACATACTACAATTTACCTCATCAGCCTCATCAACATCAATAGCATAGACTTTCAAGTGAGTGAGATCTTTCCGGTGGATCTACACAATTTCAAAAATTTAGTAAGAGTTATATAGGTGAAAATATGAATTGACATGTCTAATACATAATTTGAAATCAAGAGATCTCAAATTTTCTTTCACAACAAAAACCTTGCGCACCTTGTCCGGGTCAACTGACTCTGATAGAAGACTTTCAGCAGCCAATTCAATAACATTTGAATGATCAGTACGAATGTTTAGCTTCAGCATATCAAGGTTAACATGAACAGGGAAATATCCAATGTCTATGAGAAGGTTTACAGCAGAGGTAGCTATTTTTGGCATTCCCATTGCCTTTAGGATCTGATGAAAAAATAAACATTGCATACACATAACAGCAAAAATCAGTTTGCAGTAAACAAGCATTTGACAGAACCAACAAAAAGAAAGTGGTACTCACAAAATATTCATATTTTCAGGGTAATATAACCTAAAATAAATTTCATTAAAAGAATATAAGCCAAAGCATTTAGTAGAGGTTTTAAATCAATCATCCTGTCATTCAGAAAATTTATGTATACTGTCCCACTTCAAAAACTTAATCTAGTTAAGTGAGTTACCATTCCTGCTGTTCTTTTTTGCTCGTCACTTTTGCATGCATCAATAGCATATGCTTCAAGCGACTCAATTTTGAGTCTGATTTTCTCATCAACCATCCACGAAGATTTTGAAGGTTTAGCATGTGAAGCCACTGCCTTAGCAGACTTTAGTTTTTGGACAAAACCCTGAAGTTCTTCCTCAGCAGCCTCTTTTGCAAGCTTTCTGCGCATAAGTTCTTCTACCTAGTTATCATAAAATGCAATTTGATGTTGTCATTGCATAGCATGCTATAGAAAATTAATCAACTAACAAAATAGTGTAGAACTCATAAATGTTAAAGATGCAGAAACATCCTATGCAACATCAAAATCCCATTCAGAACGATTCTGCATGATGACCCTTAAATGTTATTTAGTTAGTAGTTCTATTTTTCAGAAACAAATACAATTTAAGAATGTTTTTTCCTATGATTCTGTTCCCAAATTATAGATTTCAATGGATAATGATCATGAGAATAGTTTTGTAAGGGCATGGTGATTCAGCCTACTTTCGATCAGTCACTCTGGTCATCCACAGTGAGATTATACCAGCCCTACATATTGGTGCTACCTCATAACAAGTTCTCTGTACAATTAATAAGATTTTTCTAACGTATCTTTTTTTGTTCAATAAGTTTGCAGTAACAAGTTTCAGACTTTTATATTCATCATTTTGATGATACAAAACTAGTGTCAGTGTCATTCAAAATTGTGATGCAAAAAACAATAATAATAAAATATCTTGTTAGCTCTGTATTTAAAATACAAAAAAAAATAGCAATTTGGGCCCTTTACAATAACGTCTCAGTCAAAATATGATTACAAACTGTTCAGTATAGGTCAAAAGCCTATTAGTTGATAAACTCAACAGATGAAAGTTTTGACCAATTTTTGCACTATTCCGTTTCTTATTAGACAGTGGCACACAAGGTATTCAGCTAAAAAATCTTCCAATCAGGAACAGCAGAAAAGTTGCTTAATGATGTGACAAGATTAGCAAGTTTTCTTGTCAGCAAATTTAAAGAAAATGTGTTACAAAATTTTCTACCTGTGTAGTAGGTCGTGGTCCATAAACAGAACGGGAACCTTTTGTTTCTAAGACTGCAAAATATATTTCATCTTTTGATAGTAAAAGATGTGCACAATAGCTCCCAAGAGGCTCTGCACTACCAAAAATCATCTGCATAGCAAGACAATATCATCAAATATGCAAAGACACACGAGAGAAAAGTTATTATGCAAATACCTCTGCTAATTCCTCTGGCGTCACTGATTTATTCTTTTCAATAAGCTCAACCCAAGCAAACTCTAAAAATGATGGGTCCTGAACATTTAAATGCAAGCCAAATTTATCAAAAAAGAAAATTCTACATGTCTAAAAAGTCAAAATATTTTTAACCCGTAACCATGCAAGAACTAACCAAGTTATCTTGAGCCTTCTGAATAAAGCTTGATATTTCCGTGTGGTCAAAATTTGCAATGCCTGGAACGATATAGGTAATTTGTTGTGGTTTAATAGAGGACGTTACACCATTCTGCCAATTTAACAAAACAAAAACCAATTAAGCAAATGAAAACTTGATTACACTTCAAGTGGAAGTAAAAAAGCAGCTCCAAGTTCCAACACCTAGCAACCTATTCAACATGCCCGCATTAGTTGTTTCTAAAAGAACCTGATCATACACCATCCAATTCTTCTTTCCATCAGGTTTCTGTGCAACTGCCAACAGTATCCTGTCAGAATCCTTCTTAAACTCCAGCAACAATCCTTTCTCTAGTACTAACTTATCATTGAGTAGCTCTCCACTGCTAGTTAGTCTGCATATTTGTTACTATCAGTATATCATTCCATCCAGCACAATTATCAAACTAAAAAATATTATCCCATAAATATTCAAATTTATGACTTCATGCTAGTAGTTTATAACCCTTATCCCCAGCACTGAAAGTAAAATGGATATAGTAATCCATTTAATGTCAGTCTTCGGATTCGCCGTCATAAAGAAAAAAGAAAAGCAATGCTTCCCTCCAAGTGAGGAATGAATTGTATGAAATAGGGGTAATGTCACATAAATTCACGAACTATACGAGTTTTCTCAATTTAATTCTTGAACTTTAAAAGTGTCAAATTTATACACCAACTTTCACTTTATCTCAATTGGATACACGAAGTCATAATATACTGAGGTAGCAGCCAAAAAATGACTTCCACCTCAGCAAATCACACCAATGAATGAGTTGCACCTCATCATATTATGACCTCGTGTATCAAATTGAGACAAAATGAAAATTGGATAATAAATTTGATATGTTTTAAAGTTCATGATTAAATTGAAAAAACACATATAATTCGTGAATTTATATGACTGACATTACCCTATGAAATATACAAAACAAACACTGCCACAAATATCTAAAAGTAGAAACTATTGATCAACTAATTATGTAATTAATTCTTCAATACTAATTAAATCAAATTGAAAATGAGAAATAAAAAAAAGCATAAAAAATAATTGTTCATAGTTATAACAAAAATAAAGTAGAAAACGCACTTGATAGCTGAGCAAACCAGCTTTCCCCTGCGTTTGCGAAGAGCTGCGAGCTCTTCCATAACACTGTCAACGAGGCTTTGCACCGAAAATCTCCTAATACTACGACTAGAATCTCCATGATTATTTTGGAACGGCGAAGATATGTCACACCGAATTATCGGCTTCGACCGAGACCGAAATTTTGAAGAGTAGTAGATGATCGGCGACGCCTTAAAATGGCTAAAACGACATCGGAGTTGCAAACGAGGAGGCAAGGAAGCAGCCGCAGCGGAAGAAAAGCGCAAAACTGAACAAGTGTTAACGGCTCGAACCGTTATCATGTTTATGGGGAAGTGAAAAATAATAACCACATAAGGCTGCAGTGCTCAGTTTTTAGCGACAGTTATCATTCCCCGTTGTGGATTGTGCAAGAGAGTAAGGTGTGTCTATGCTTGCTTGGTATCATCTATGGTGGATAAAATGGTGCGTTTAACAGAAGGTCAAATGTACAAAATAACATTTTAATTTTTTCAAAAAGAATTTAAGAGTCCTTTTATTATATTTCCTTTTCGCTTAGCCCTTACTTTTTAAGTTATTTCTGTAGATTTTTCAAATGTGGAATTTATTTGCACTATTTAAAAATATTATAGGCTCAAATGAAAAACAAAAACTAAAAACAAATTCTTATAGGGCCAATTTTGATATATATTTATTTTTGACATTAACGAAATTTCCCCAGAAGTATCCACTATTTTTCAATTAAGCCCTCAAATGCTCATTTTAGGAAAACCTGCAATCCTCGCTGTCCCTCGGACACCCGATGTGTAGTGCTATTTATTTTTGAAGATTAAATTAGAAATATATTATCCTAAAAAAATTAGAGATATATTATTCTTTAGTGATTTTTAAAAACAAAATTGAATTACTTCAATTAATTCAATTAAGGATTTAAAAATATTTGCATATTACATTAAACGGTTGAATTGCTGATAAGTATAAAATAATGGCTTAATACATAATTTAACCTCCAAATTATACTACTTTATTCCTTGATTCCTATAAAGAAAATTCATTTTCTATGGATTCCTCAATCATTTCGCGAATAACACGCCCGCTAAAGTGGACAAATAATATCTAATTTTGTTCTACTAGACAAGAAATAAAACACTCCTTGAATTTTAAATTTTTAATATATATCCATCACAAATTCAATGAATAATTACGTGTTGGCAAAAGAATTGTCAATAAGTTGACAAAATTGATCATATTCTATGAACTCTGCAATCGGAAGATATACTGTTATTAGAATACTTTTATATAAAACTTTATCTATCACATTGTCCGTAAATACAATGGACGGTCTATGTAAAACTTCACCCGTGCATGCATAGATGACTATAAACTAATAATAATTAACAGAAAATACACACCAATTACACAAGAAATCAAGAAAATATCATTTTGACAAAAAAATATTTTGTACACAATTACTAGTCATATGGAAATCTCACATCAGCTTGTGAATAAATCAACGGCAGAGCTCTGTGCACAATCCCTGAATCTGAGAATTGGTTGCATCTGACAATCTGTAGATGCTGGTTTTTCCATTGGTTGTGCATGTCACATTTAGCTGGCTGCCCATCTGGGTAGACTGCAAACATAAACACATCCACAATATCAAAACATAGCTTAAATCCCAAGTTACCGATATCAGAACTTAACCGCTGATACTTGGACAAACATGAACAGAGGTTTTGGGGCAAAACCCATTATAAAAACAAGAAGAACAGCCACATTAGTCGACAAACTAGACTGTGTTTCACGAAAAAGATCACGATGAGCGTTTTGAATATGATATTAATAAATAGACAAATTCTTCTAGTGCAATCATGGTGCAAGGCCTACTGAACTCTCACAACTGGTGTTTTGTGTATGTTTGGATGGATGACCTCACTTCTCCTTTAAGGAAAGTAAGCTCGAACTGACTCAGTCAGACACCCAGAAGGTCGGGAAATCTTAGGCTGTCTAAAAGATAAAATGAACAAGTAAACTAAAAATGATACTTTCGACTCTTTCAGACCTACATAATCACATATCGTGCTAGCTTGCAAGTCGTATAATAAGGATAAGATTTGAGACTCTTGATTTTACATTACTAATCCAACCTTTGATGGAGGACAAAGTTAAATGACATGTACGCAACTTGTTGTACAGGAAGAGGAGTTAGTTGTTCAACGGTACTTACCAAGCAGGTCCCTGGCTCCGTATTGCAGCTCCATCTCGAAGTAGGTATGCAAGACAAATAATGACACCATGAACAATGGTCATTCGCATCAACACCTCGGAGAAGCAACACCAGCCCAAGAGTTAACCTGTCAAACTTAGCTTAGCTTCTTAAGATCTCAAATGTTCGAATTCAGACATCACTATGTCTAATAGTGGTACATGCCAAATAATGAAAAAGAAACCAAAACAATGCACTGTAAAAAAGATAAGTACAGAAAGTATCATTAAGCAAAACAATTAGTTATTAATTTTTCTGTGAAACGAATAACTTAAACTATTCTCGTATCATTCTGGTCAGATAGATTAATTCTGCTAAGACAGGAAGATGCTTACCCTGCAATTACTAAAATAAGGGAAATGATCCACAAAATGCACTGATACATCTTGAACTTGGATTTAACAACTGCTGGAGCATATCCTGGAGGAACAGATCTTCGGCTAACCCATCCAAACTGCGGGCGGATTAAAAACACAAACCCGAGCAAGAAACCAGCAAAAAATCCTCCAATATGGGCAAAGTTGTCAACTTGTGGTAGAATTCCAATTGCTAAATTTATTACAACGATGACCAGGAGAGTTGTGAAAGCTGCTACCTGAACTTGCACATGAAATTGCGAGGAGATTGATATCGGTAATTAAAGTAACAAAAAAGCCAACAGTATTTTGAAAAAGAAGAATTCAGTTAGTACCTTATTAGAATAAATTGACCAATTTGTGATGAGTTCAGACAGCATGGCCCCAAGTAACCCAAACAATGCACCAGAGGCACCAACAGAGATATTTGATTGAAGGAAAAGAGCTGACATCAAACTACCACCAAATCCAGAGATGATATATATCAATCCGATTTTAACTGTAAACAACCAAATACAAATATGGAAATAAGTATTGATCTCATTGTAATTCCGTCAAAATGCTACACGGAAACCTGTCGAGTTATACGTTTTGGTGTTTTTGTATCAGCTTCCGGACATACTTCTAAGACTTGAAACTTTATATTTATAAACTATTCTTATAAGAAATATCATTTCGTCCCTTCTCATTTAGCAGTTCCCACTTTAACATTTCCGTTTCCGTGCAACAACAAGCTCAAATATTATCCTAAACAAATTCTTTTATCTTGAAATCAAAATTACAACTAAAAATGTGCAATTTGATCAATTATAATTTCACTAAAATTCAAAGCGAAATTAACTTACCAAAACCAAATTCTCGTTCAAGCCGGACGCCAATAACTAAAAGACTCAACATATTAGCCAACAAATGAAAAACTCCAGCATGCAACCAATTGCAAGAAAGCAGACGCCATCCTTGATGATCATCAACTACTTTACTCACATATAAAGCTCCTACTTTCAGCAGCCTAATAAAACCAATTAGCAGCCATTAATCCAACAAAATTTTAGTTTTAATAATTGGGGAGTAATTGAATCCACGACTTAAGCAGAATGCTGCCAGCGCTTATACCATTCGAGCCATAGCTGGTTAATTCAACAAATTAAACCAAAGAATTCAGATAAAAATCACATTAAAAAACAAAAACAAAAACCCTTACGTGGTAGAAGAAGGGCCAAGAAGAGGATTCTCCTTAAAACTCTGAAAGGAGAATCTCCCAAGAAACCGAGCAGTACAAGAAACAGAATTCTTGGGGCAATTATTAACAAACATGGTAATAACGAACATAACTGTATTAGCAATAACAAAACAAGGTATAATCCAAGCTACCCATTTCTTGAAATCCTTATCCCGATCATAAACAACTGGAGGAGGACCACTGTGAGCTCCAGATAATGAATATGTTTGATTATCAGGCGTGTGCGTACCAGTTCTGTCTATTTCAAACGGGTGTACTGCGTTGTACCCGCTCATTCTGACTTGAATCTCTGATGGTTGAGAAGAAGGTGGATGATAGTGACGATCATGGTGTTGATGATTCTTCTCCATTGTTGAGACAGAGAAGAAGAACGGGGAAATATTCAAAGGAAGAAGTTCAAGAATGTATAATAAAATATGGAAGTAGGAAAAGGAGAGGGAAATCTCAGTGTCGTTAAATGTAATGAGGACTGCAGGTTAGTCAACCTTCTTTTTTTGTCGCTAAATAGATGCTTAAACGACAGAGATACCGTAGGTTCGGACAGGAATGACGTTTCGGAAACTTTTTGATGCATTTTTCTTAATTGTTTAGTGCAAGACAGTATAGAAACTCTTATCTTCCCCACCTACTCATTTTCTTGTCATTTTGACTATAGCGTAAATTATTAGTATTTTATTTACAACTTTACATTACAAATTTTGACATTTCTTTTTTTTATTTTTTTTATTTACAAAAAATACTTATTTTTTAATTTCATAAATACTTTTTTCGGTTTTCAATTTTGATTTTCGGTTTTTTTCGGTTCTGTGTAATAAATTATAACACTTCACTAAAATAAATTCATTTTTATAAGTGGTAGTTTTCCAAAATACATGATTTAGTATTTTATTTACAACTTTACATTACAAATTTTGACATTTCTTTTTTTTATTTTTTTTATTTACGAAAAATACTTATTTTTTAATTTCATAAATACCTTTTTCGGTTTTCAATTTCGATTTTCGGTTTTTTTCGGTTCGATCGACCGAACCGACTAGCAATTTTTTTATATAGTGTAAGATTAGTGTATATATAGTGTTAATTTTTATTTTTTATGGATTATTTCTTAGAATTTTTTATTTTATTTTTTATAGTATAAAAGTAGTGTTTTTATGGTGTTTATATAGTGTAAAATTAGTGTATAAGTAGTGTATTTATAGTGTTTTTGTGGTTTAACCATGAAACACTGCAAATACACCATAAACACTGCAAATACACCAGAAACACTGTAAATGCACCATAAATATACTAAAAACGGCAGAAATACACTATTAATACATCAAAAATACACTAAAACGTAAAGATATTATAAAATTATTACAAATGCACCATAAATCAATATTTTCTTTACAAAATCAGTAGCAATAAACAAATTTATGAATAAGAGAAGAGAAAATAAATAATTATATGAATAATAGAATAATTTTATAAACAAAAAATTATAGATCTATAATAATTTATTTACAAAATATTTAAATCATTACAAAAAATCTAAAAAATTACACAAATCTAAAAACGAGTCGAGAAATCCATAGCGCGAACGGAAAAGACGAACGGACTAGCACGAATGGGAAAACAACCGGAGACGACGAGAAATTCATCGGAAGTAGACGAACGGAAGTGCGACCGGAAAGACGAACGGAAAAGACGAACCGGAGGAGATAAACTGAAAATCAAATGAAAAAGAAGAAGAAAAAAAGAGAGAAGAAGATAGAGAAAAGAAAAGATGGCTATGAAAAAGTTTTAACCTAAAATGAGATAAGACTTCTTTTATATAATAGGTATTTTTTATAAATAAGTTAGTTTATTAGGTAACATATGATAAGAGGAAAAGATGGGGTAAAATGGTGTAAATACTTTACCCAAATCAGATATTTGGAAAATAATCCCTTTTTATAATTCAGTTTGTTATTTGCATACACTTTTAAATAATAATATTATAAAAATACCCTCATTTTAATAAGGTGTTATAATATGATTGGTTTAATTTACGGATAACGTGATAAACCGAGTCTATCTAAAAAAAAAATTATATGAAAGATATAATACTCTTTTTCATACAGTTTAAGAAATACAATTAATGTTTTAATTTTTTACAAATTTATTTTTATTTTTTTTATCATGCCCTTATAAAATGTTATGACTATAAATTAATAACAATAAATTATACACTTTAAATAAGGGTAATATGAAAAATAAACACTCTAAATTGTATTTATAAAGAAAGTGAACTACTCACTCAGTCCCGTTTAAAAAGGGATATATCTATTTTTTTGTCCCACTTAAGAAGGCTAAATCATAATTTTTGTGACATTTTATAAGAAATTCTCTCTTATACTCTCATTTTCTCTTTCTATAATTAAAGCTAATACTTTACACACAAATTACAAGACAATAATTAATAGGGTTTAAATAAAAAAAGTCAAAAGTAATTATTATTTTCTTAATCTATGTGCATAAGGACTATGTCTCTTCTTAAGTGGGACGGAGTGAGTATTATTTTAGGAAAAAAATAAAGAAAGTGGAATATTGTTTTGTGACACAGAGAGTAATAATTTATACTATAGTCTAAATTACAAGAAAGTGAGTAATATGGTGTTTTTTTTACCGAAAGATATAAAATCATTAATGAAAATTGTCTATAAAATTTTCGACCCTATTCATACAGATTGTGCTAGAGTATTACAACAATCTCGTCTCTAAAGGATTTTATGGTTAATAAATAAACCATTTATATCCACATAAAAACACCCTTGCATACACTATTATTCATCACACTTTGGCAATCTACTGCAATAAGATCGATGTAGTTGCAAAGGTTTTATTAAAAATATCTAAGATATTAAACTTTATAGATCACTAGGCTTTCTTCAAATTACAGAAAGGTCACTAAAAAAACTTTTGCTAGAAAATGGTCATTGAACTATACCTTTTATTACAAAAATGTTCATGTTGTTACAAAATGAACACTAAAATTTTTGTGAATTACAAAAAAGTCATTGAATAATACCTTTTATTACAAAAAGGTCATTGAACTATGTTTCTTTTTGTAATTTTGGCTTACCACGTAAGCAAAAATGTTGACTTTTTGTGTAAAACATAACGTTTTATATGGTTTAACCCCATTGTAATAAAAGATATAGTTTAATGATCATTTTGTAACAAAAGGTTTTTTAGTGACCTTTCTGTAATTTGAGGAAAGCTTAGTGACCTACAGAGTTTAATATCCAAAATATCTACTACTACTTTTAAGTCTATGAAAACCTCAAAGGAAATTAGGTTCACTTTCGTTGACAATCTAACTCCATCTCTAATTGCACAAAAATTCTCCCACACTTGTTTCCAGCTGACCTTTATATTTTCAGTTAGCTGCTGCTCTAACTTTTCCATTGATATCTCTTATGACCACCTTATGCTAAAACTTTTGCTACTCTCTCATCAAAGCTTGCACTTCTGCAACTTGCCACTTTCCGAGTCTTATGATAATCTTCAAGATAACACACTTCGCAATTCAGAAGTTGGTTCTCAAGTTTAATTGCATTATCAAAAACAACCACTTCATGCTTTTCCAAAGAAGCAAAAATAAAACACTAACGGCGGAAAAATCAGTTTTAGGCATTTTATTGTAAGCATGATATATCCGATCTTGAATGCTCCGTTTCCCTTTCAAGCTTTAGAGCTACTGCTACATCCAATTCTTCGAAACCGCATGAGCACTTTTACAGAACCACAAAACATGAATATTAGTCTCATGATCAAAACCGCAGGACAATCATGATTAATCTTCATCCTTCTTCTGGTAAGATTGACTCTTACATGAAGCCAATTTTTGTAGCATTCCAAGGGGAAAAAATCTTAAAAAATTTCACAGGTATATCAAGCCCCCGTAAATACTTCCACCTATTTGATAATTCTAGAGGAATCAAAAGAATATGGAATGCCTTTTTCTTTTTAGAGAAATTTAATACCCGCTTTACAATAATATAGATACCTTTAGAATCATAATGCCATCTCAACTTATCATCTATGTACTTACCTAGAGGAATGCTTAATATGGACTACACATTATTTGAACTAAAATTTCCATTAAAGAGATCCTCATTCCATTTACTTGTATGCAACTTTATGTTTTAAATGATTAAATTTATGTCAAATAAAAAGGTCGCATAAGATATAAAGTGAAAAGGTGCTAAGTGAAGTTTAAATCTCCTAGTTATACTGACGAGAGCTCACATAAATATATGTGATAAAAGGAAAGTCAAGAGGAAATTTAAGGTTTATTACGGATTTCGGAACTATCACTCTCATTTTTTAGTGCTGATCTCAGTCCGAGAAATCAGCTCGTGACACTTGATTAACCTCGATTTCTATCAAATCTATTTCATTTATCAACTTGCCATTTCTTATATTTTTTGAAATATCAGAAATATCCACTTTTTCTAGTTCCACAACATCATGAGTTTGATTGATCCATTTTTTTATTTTATCTTGAAATCTCTCCACTTTCTTTTTTTTATTTTTTCTGCTAGCGAGCTCTTCTTCTCAAATTAAGCATCAGTATCATCCTTTTCTTCCATCACCTTACCTCTAGCACGCTTACTTTTACTTTCCATCTGTTGACTGGACTAATGGTTTTGTAATTTTGTTTGTCATTTTTTACACTTTTAAATAATAATATTACAAGAATATAACATGATGAAATGAGTCAGCCTAATATTTTCTCGTGATTATCAGATCATTTTATTTATATTTCTTTCCGTCCTTTCCATGTTTACTATTACATTGTAATAAAAGATGACCTAATATACCACACTTGTAAGTTGTAACAAAGGTCTGGCAATTTTTCATACCGAATAACAGCCATAGCCAACGTTCGTTGTGCATTAATTTTGACTTTAAATCCCCGCTTTAACGGTTTTGCTATATCCATATTTATCATAACTCACGAGTATTTTTCCAAGCAATCTGCAGATGCACCAACATTCCGCAACTTTCATTTGAGAACTCAAAGAAAGTCATGCTTCCTTATTGAGACATATTAAAGGAAGATTATGTAACTGGATCCAAAATGAAGTATATCAAATTTCATATTTATATAATTTTCTACTCCAAATGGTTGTTCCAGAACTATCAAATTTTTTTGGAATTTCAAATGACCACCAGATAGAACTTTTTTACGATTTTCAAGTGATTCAAAATGAAACATATGATAAAGAGGTTGGTTCCCACCGTCCTCCATATGTAATTGTTTGCGTGGAAAATTTCCAAACACGCGAATCTTTGAATTTATAATGGGTTATGTATGGAAGTATGCTTTATACCGAAATTTAGTCAGAAAAGTGTGTTGTTTGGTTAAAGACACTTAACCACGTGATCTAATAGTAATAATCTGGGAGATATGAACTCATGCGAGATTAATACTAAAAACTACTCCTAAATTAACCAACCGCGGAGGTTGGGGATAGAAAAGCACAGAGCTTTGAAGTTGTATTTGTTTGATGATTTGAGTTGTCGCTAATACAAACCTTAAACTAGCTATTTATAGGGGACAAACCCTAAAATAGAAAACCTGGTCTAGTGAGATACAATCTCTTATTTAGATAAATATTAAGCTAAATAACTAAGATAATGACTAAAAATAAGATAATGACTAAAAAAGATAACTATTAAACTAAAATAAGAATAAAAGGATAATTGATGGCTTTTGGGCTCAAAAAACCCGAATTAGCCCATATGAGCTCTTTTTGGGCCAGTGTAAACAATGCCCCCCACGTCTTTTTAGCTGAATGTCAAGAAAGGTGAAGAGACGTATTTTTTAACACGTGACTTTGAATTTTTTTGTAACAATAATAGTACCTAGTTACTAATCAGCCGTTTTGTCCGAAAAATTAAATCTAGCATCTGCATACGGCCGATCAAATATCTATAAAATAAGAATGGACACAGTTTTATGATCGGCTAAGATAAATATTTGTAATGTCAAAAATGTCCTAGTACCTTTTAATCGGCAAGCATGCTTCACACCGATTGGGACAAAATATTTTTAAGCAATTTGACATTCTATGTAACTCACTGCATCACACCATGATGAAATCCATATTTGCCATGCAATTTTAACATCCCAAAATGTCCTTCTTTCTGCCACGTAGACCAAGAAACCAGATATTGGCCTTGTCTTTGCTAGCTATATATATGGCCAAACATAATAAATTTCTTTCATGTTTGGCCGATAATGTGTGAAATGCAAAAGATGCAATATATTTTAATCGCCACTTCGTCATGCTATACCCACCTTTCTTTAAACTCTTTGCTAGCCGATGTCATCTAAATAATTTATCGCATTTCTCATCGGCCCTCTTTTTTGCTATTTGGTCGATAATTCATTGAAGACCTATTTTAACCGACTACTTAACACAACATCAACCAATTTATAATATTGTGATCGGTTTACCCTCAATTTGGACGATCAGTCTTTTTTTTCGTGGTTGTTTCAAATAGATTGTCCAAAATTTAAAGTGAACTTTTTTATTATAAATCGGCTTATTCTGATCATTCATATATTGAACTCTTAACCGAAAATATAGTAAAAAATAAGTTGTACCTTGACTGAAAATTCCATTCCATTTTCCATGAATTATTGACCACGACACATACCTTGGTAAATTCTTAACAATCAATTCGGCGTAACTCATCAAGGCGAATGGTGATCGGCCTTGCCTCCCGGCGTTTTCATCATCAACAATATCGGTTTGTACAAAAACCGATTGCATTTGATCTCTTAAAAGGAAAGGAGACCGCCCATGCCCCCCAGTATCCTTGACTTGCCTAGCAATATCAGCCATGATATTATCAAGATCAATACTGATATTAAAATCATCATGGATGCAAGCTTCTTCGGTCTCAGTATCGCTAATATCAAGATCAGCATCGATATCATCACCAGTGCAGATTTCATCAACACTAACGATCTCCTCAATAGAGATTAAAGAAAACTCAGTAATCTCGTATTCAAAAAATGGCTCTTTGATCTGTTCGCCTCCTAACACTTTGGAAAGATTATTTATAGCCGAAGTTAATTTATTAAAATCGGCCGTAATCTCCCTTTGGATAGCAGCACGTTCGGCTCTCATATTTTCTATGATCGCCGATAGTTGACTCGAATAATAAGACATGATTTGATCAAAACTATGATCGCACCACAGCTTGTAAGGAGTCTGAATTTGACACTTTTCTTCTTAAATGCAGTCCTTGTGTCAACCATAACACGTCCCCAGTGTAGTCGCCAAAAGATGTTTGCGTGGAAAATTTCCAGACACGCGAATCTTTGAATTTATAATGGATTCTGTATGGAAGTATGCTTTATACCGAAATTTAGTCAGAAAAGTGTGTTGTTTGGTTAAAGACACTTAACCACGTGATCTAATAATAATAATCTGGGAGCTATGAACTCAGGCGAGATTAATACTGAAAACTACTCCTAAATTAACCAACCGCGGAGGTTGGGGATAGAAAAATACAGGGCTTTGAAGTTGTATTTGTTTGATGATTTGAGTTGTCGCTAATACAAACCTAAAGCTAGCTATTTATAGGGGACAAACCCAAAAATAGAAAATCTAGTCTAGTGAGATACAATCTTTTATTTAGATAAATACTAAACTAAATAATTAAGATAATGACTAAAAATAAAATAATGACTAAAAAAGATAACTACTAAGCTAAGATAAGAATAAAAGGATAATTGATGGTTTTTGGGCTCAAAAAACTCAAATTAACCCATATGAGCTCTTTTTGGGGCAGTGTAAACAGTAATTAACAATTCAGCTGACGCCCTTTCGATTTACATTTTTGGTAAACAAAATTTTGCCACCGAAACTTCAGTTTTTCATTTTCCTTGTGCTGTAGTCAAAGAAAATTTTATGAAAAGCGATTGCAATCACTTTATTATACTATCTATATATACATTTTCATGGTCGGATTCAGACCGACCCCAATTAAATTTGATTTTTTGAATATAAATTTAAATTTAATCTAAATTCAGCTTAGTTCAGCTCGTATTTAAAATTTATATAAATTCGGGCCTCAAAAAGAACAATTATTCTGTTTACAAAATTGGAACCAATACAGATTCAGATTCAAATCATATTTAAAAAAAATGGATAATAATTACTTAAATTTTATGAGATTAGATTATAATTACTAATTCTTTCTCGCTTTTAGAAATTATTTTTTCAAGACATTCAAATGAATTCAACACTATCATCTTTCATTTAATTTGACCAGCTAACCTGGTTAAAGGGCCTAGTTATCAATAATAAAATTGAATTTGACCTCAAAATTAAATTTATTTATTTTATCCAAAAAAATATCCATAAAATTCTTAAAAGTACCTAAATAAATTTTAAATTTATTAAATTATAATATATATTTTGATGTTGCAACTTATGTTGGGTTGACCGATAACAGAAAGGGAAGTTCATACTTTCTTTAAAATTAGTTTAAAATAAAGATAAAAATATTTTGCATTAAATTTAATATGTTTCGACTCGAAAAGAAATATAAAATTCAAAATGTTTCTATTGGATCTCAAAATACAATTTTTTAATTTAAAATAAAATTAGATCAATAAATATGGAATTTTAAGTCAAAATGATCTAAAATATATTAAATTTAATTGAATTTTTAACATAATTTTGAATTTAATTTTAATCTTTTAAACTTAACTGAAAGAAAATTATGAATAACTATAAATATATTATTATTACTATTGATTAAATAATTAAATTTTTTTAAAACTTATTTGAATTACTTTATGAAATTTTTAGAAAGAAAAATAAATTTAAAAGCTAAATTGAATTTTTTTTCACCATCGATCAAATTTTTCTAATTTATGAATTGAGGTATTATTTAAGTAGATTAATCGTGAGAGAAAATAGTTGACTTTTTAAAATAAAAACTAAGAATTATGATCTAATGTTTTTTGTATGAAGTTTAAATTACTATTGTTTTATTTTTTTATTGCTTTGATGCATTTTAAAAACTATAAATATGATCCATAAAGTTATTAGATTAAGTTGATAAATTTAGAAAAAGATATAATGTGGTGTTAGAATTTTCTAAAATCTGCTATGTTAGTGTTTGAACTTCGACTTTCTATAAATTAGTGTTTTAAATTTTAAATTTTTTACCAAACAAGTGCTTTCTAACTGTTTTTTGATTATCGCCGTATTATATAATGATAAAAATAAAGATTAAGATTCTCTCAAGTTTAAATGAACTTGATGGGGTCAAGATCACAATTTACACCGTTCATTGTAAAATAAATGGTGTGGATCAGTTTAATTAAAATTGATCTACTTTGATCTACACTATTCATTTAATAATGAACCGTGTGGATTTAATGAATTTGACCCTTCAAGTTCAAATGAACTTTAGAAAATGTCAATCCTAAAAGTAAACCTCGTATTTGCTTAGTCGTTGTTGTCATACTAACCAAAATTACTATATGCAAATGATATATTTTTATGTGGAATTAAAATGATAAACCATATCAACAAATCAAGAGATAAATACCGAACTTCTATCTAAAACAATTGATACAGAAAATCCATATAGACTTACATTTTTATAAATATAGATCTATGCCAACTTTGTTGCAGTATAAGAAATCTTGAAGGGAATGAAATGCACTGATTTTACCATTCGGTCCACAATCACCTATATCGAGTCAAAACCTTTATGTGTCCTAGAAAATCGACAACAAAATTCCTCGCTATCTTTTCACATTTTCATTATGGAATAAATGGTTACATAAATTTTTACGGTCGTTGGTGCTCCAATTTGACTTGTTAATAAGATACAAATCTAGAGACCTAATAGACTAAACTGATCTATTTGACTCTGAAAATACAAATTTGTGATCTAGTTGACTTAAAAAGTTAAAATGTATTTATTTAATTATGCGATACAAGTTTGAGAGATGCATTGACCCTTTGTTATTTTTCTTATCTTTAGAGGGCGAGTTGCACCCAAATTCAAGTTAAATGACGTAAATATTCCTTAGAAACAAGTTTGGGGGGTGTATCATATCTTTTGCTTAATATCAATAACTGTCGTTAACTAAATGTGTCTGTCCACGTGCTTTCCATGTGCATGACACATCATTAAACTAATGCAGCTTCAAATCATGGCCGTCCCCATAGTAATCATCAAAATTCACGCTGACGAGCCCCCACCTGTTTTGTTCTTTAAAACAATTGAATTAAAATCAAGATTGATTTCATTACGTGGAAGATTATTTTATTTTAATAAACTAAATATTTACTTTATTCATAAATGAGTGGTTATTATTTTTATCAGGTAATTAAATTAATAAATATACTTAAAATAAAATAATATAGAGTTTAGGTCAGTGTATGGAAGAATTAGACGATTTGTTTAGTAATACATATTTTTCTAATAAAATTTATAAATATTTGGTACATATAATTTTTAATTTATTTACAATTCAATCCAAATATTTATAAATAATACCATATAAGTTACCGTATTTAAAAAGTGTTATCCATAAAATAAAATATAATATAATTTTTTGATTTATTTTTATAGTAAATTGATCCTCAACTACTAAATACTTGTAAGACTTCTCAAAAATCTATTCAAAATTTTAGAATATCTTTCTATACTAACCAATTAAAAATTGGATTTCTATTTTCTAACATAATTATTTTAAATTTTTTAAGTAAAAAAAACTATTTTAAATTTTAATTTCGTATATTATATTAAATATCACCACTTAAAAATATACAGGACAATAAAAAACATCTCAACTTCCTCTTTCAAGTTTACTTATAATTTATTCAAATTTGTAATATTTTTTATTATTTTATAAAATTGTTTTTCTAAATGAATGTATTATTTTTATCTAAAAAATTTATGGAACTACTAAAAATGATTAATTTTAAAAAAAGTTACTATTAATATATAATGTACGAATGATATAAATTTTTTTCTTAGCATCTTATAAATAGTTCTAATTTAAATTAAATTAATTTTAAAGGAAGTTCTTTTTAAAAAAAAATTTTATTAAAAATAAAAATAATATAAGTATTTTATAAAATTGGGACTTCTCAAAATTTAGAAGCTCGTAAATTTAAGTAAATTTTGATTTTAAAATAGTTATACTTTGAGAAATAATAACTTTAGTAATATAAAAATTGGAATATGTTTAAACTTAATAATATTTATAATAAAAAAATAAAAACTAAGTTTTATGAATATATTTTTTATAATAAAAATATTAAAAATTTAGAAATAATATTTAATAAATTTAAAAATTTATAAGAATGTTTCTTTAATTTTTTAAATTAATATAATTTATAACTTAGAATAAGTAAGTTTCAAATAAAAAGGTAATAAAGAAATTTATTAAAAAAGTAGTTTATACAAACGATTAATTCATAAGAATATAACTTTATATAAAATTTAGATACTTTTAAAATTGTAATAGTAAATATTTAAAATTAAAAACTTAAAAATTATCACTAATTTTTACAAATTAAATTCATGAGAATACTATGTTAATTAATCATGAAAATATTTATTAAAATTAAATAAATAATCTATACAAATCGAAAGCTCGTGAAAATATAATTTAATATTTTAATTGAAAAGGTAATAAATTGATATATAAACTAAAAATTATAAAAAATACTTTACTAGTACTTTGAATTATATTCCAAATCAATCTTAAGTGTAATTGTCTTTAACTGTTCATTTGCATTTTTACTAAATTTGATATATGTTCGGTTAGTTTTAATTAATAAAAAAAGATAAAAAATTTGAACTATTTGTCATATTTTATAAGGTTAATTACTATTATCTTTACGAGATTTGGTCTGAAATATTATTATTTTTCCATGAGTTTTAAAAAATGACTATTTTCTTTTTTATATTTGTTTTTTTTTTTTAACTAGAACCCCTCTTCATAAGGGGGTTTAGTTAGCTGAAATATAAAATTCAAAAAAGGAATATTCATTTTTTAGAATTTATGAGAAACTTAAGTAGTCTGCACATGATTCATTTTCACACTGATTTCAATCCAATTCGTCAATTCGAATTGAAATGGAGTAGTATTTTAGGCCAAAATTTATGGATGTAGTATTAATTAATTCTATTTCATATTAGGTACTGTTAAAGAGAAAAATAATTCTAGCAGTTTACAATTTTTTAATTTGAGAGAAAAAAAAGAAATTTTCTTTTAAGGTTTGTCACTGATCTATTCAAGTTAATTCTATATTGACATTTCTTTACATTTATTACTGATGGATACCGAATCCTACTGTAAATATAATGGAGCCGAGTCACAGGAGATCCACTCTCAGATGATACCGGACTCTCCCTGAAGATCCGAAGATACGGAAGATACGCCGAATCCCTTAAGATTCGGTGATATGACAATGAAGACCGAATCCCACATGATCCGCCCAAAGCGCGTTAGGTCCGGAATTCGGGTAATCGACCAAGAATGGAAGTATTGTCCTATTCGGACACAAACACTATATATGGAAGGATAAACTCTACTTTAGGAAGATAAGACTATTTAGGAAGACGTTCCTAAATAGGACTCTCATCAGATTAAGGTAGATCACGACAAATCAGGAGAATCCCTACGATATCGCCGAATCCCTGCAAAGTAGGATTCACCTGCCTAATACAACTCTACTAGGTATATTCGACTACTATAAAAGGAGCACAAGGTATGCCTAAAATCACAATTACATTCATATACACAAAACGCTGCTCAAATCTCTAAACTGACTTTAGCATCGGAGAGTTAATCGGACAACCACCGTCCGGTTAGCTTCTACCCTGTTTTGCAGGTCTTACTCACCGGTTAAGAAGGCAGACTCCATCAATTGGCGCCGTCTGTGGGAAAGGCTTGACTAAACTTCAACAGAAGGAGCTTTTCTGAACTCAAAAAACAAATCTCATTGAAGAAGATGACTTCTGAAAGAGTAAACCTGAAAGACAAACAACCAATGGACCCAAAAAACACTCCAGAGATAATCAACGTGACGGAAGACGGGCTTCACAACGCCGGGGAAAAAAGCAATACCGGAGGGCCCTCTTTTTCAACACCTCAATACCAAACTAATCTGATGAGGGGAAGCAACCCAATTGCTTTCAATCTGGGCACTGAAGAACAACAAGCACCAAGCGTAGCAGCACAAGATTCACACAACGAAATGCTGAAAAAGATACTAGAATCAGTACAGGCAAATCTAGACAGATTGGCTAGCGAAGCCAAAAGAACGAACGACAGGAACGAAGAAACCATGAAAATCCTAAGGGAAAATTTCAGCCCTACAGCTCCCAGAAGAAGAGGAAGAATAGAAAACGCAAACCCAAGCCGACGAGAGACAGGAGCAGAAAACAATAAGAGCAAGGAACCCCGAACTAGAGGGAATGGAGAAAGAAACGAAGCAAGAAACCAGCGAGAAAATAGAACCAGCGACGAAGAAAGTCCGAACAGAGACAAATCTAACGAGGAATCACCAGAGACACCCAGAAATGAGCACAACCAGAAGGACGCCCGGAGTGGTTTAAATTCAAATTAAGAGAGACGAACGAAGGAAGAAGGAAAAAGAAGACGCCCCGCCAAAGAGCAAGCGACAAGAAAGAGATGCAGGGAAAGAGCAAACTAAGAAAAAACACCAAGAAGGAGAGGGCGAATCGTCCGACACACCCCAAAAAAGCAAGGCCACATATGTGGTGGAAGAAGATTTGGAAGAGAAGATCGCCAAAGCACTCAAAAAACTAAAATATGAAGAATTGGATATAGACGATCTCAGGTTGAAAGGATCACCACTCTCGCCCGAGATCATGGAGGAAACCATCCCACACAGCATGAAGCTACCGATCCTGCCAACTTTCAATAGGGAAGGAGACCCCCGAGACCATACCTCTAGATTCACAGCGACCATGGGGCTACTCAGCGTATCAGACGCCATTCTCTGCAGGGTTTTCCCTACCACACTCACGGGCACGGCCCAGAGATGGTATAACAAATTAAAACCAGACTCGATCAAAAGCTTCGCTTCGCTTTCAACAAAGTTCCTTAATAGATATCTCACAAACATCCCAGCTAAAACCACTACCAGCATCCTAAGATCCTGCATCCAAGAAGAAGGAGAAACCCTGCGAAGCTACATCGAACGATTCAACAAGCAAGCCATGAAGATCGACAATCTGAACGTCGACATGGCGACAGAAGCATTGCGAGAAGGGACGCGATTCGGAAAACTGGTGGACAAGCTACTAGTCAATAAGCCCACGACTTTCTCGAACTTAATGGGCATAGCCCAGAAATACTTCGAGTTAGACGAAGGGCGAAGGGCGATCCGTGGAAAGGAAGCAAAAGGAAAAGAGTCAAAAGAGAGATCCAGAGAAAAAACCAAGTCCAAACCTGATGACAGGAGAGGAAGGCCAGAGGAGAACAGACGATTCGCCCCCCAGACAAGATATGAATCGAGATATGATCCCAGAGATGACGAGAATAACTTCACTCCGCTAAACACCAGCCGAACTAATGTCCTCATGTGGATCAAAGAAAACGTCAAAAACGTGGTATGGCCACCAAAGATGAAAGCAGAGATAAGAGACACCAGAAAATACTGCAAATTTCACGACGATTACGGACATGAAACGGATAGCTGCAGAGACTTAAAGGTCGAGATCGAAAGGATGATCGACACAGGCGAGCTGAGGAAATTTGTGGCCCGAAAAGAGAAGAGCAATGACAAAGGAGAAAAAAGAAGCAGAGAAGACAAGCCGAAAGAGAAAGAAGACGAGCGCCCATCCAAAATTTTGGGAACCATAAACATGATTAATGGTGGAGGACATAGCAGCTCCACGATCAGGAGAAAGCAGAGGAAGGAAGTGATGAACATACGAGAAACTCACATGCCACCAGTGATCTTTGATGTAGAAGACTATGAATACCTCAAAGCGCCCCACAACGATGCTTTGGTAGTAACTACTATCACTGAAAATTGGAACATGGAGCGAATCCTAATCGACGAAGGAAGCGCGGTAAACCTCATGACAAACGCAGCATACAAAATGCTCGGAGGAACTACGTCAAGGCTACGCCGAGTCCCAATTCCGTTATCAGGACTCGGTGGCCCCTCCATCACTCCACTGGGAGCAGTCACCTTGGAAGTAATAATCGGCCCAGAAAGAGGAATAAACAAGAAAGTCATGTCACTGTTTAACATAGTGGACATGGAATTAACATACAATGCCATCCTAGGAAGACCTTTCCTCCATGATTCGGCGACAGTAACTAGCATAAGAGCGTTGGCAATGAAAATACCAACCGAAAAGGGAGTAGTGACGCTGAGAGGAGACCAAGGAATAGCCAAGAAGTGCTACGACGAGTCAGTAGTGGATCCCCAAGAAAACAAGACCGAAAAGAAGGAAGAATAGGAACGGAAAACGACCCATCGTCGGTAACGACTTTACGTCTTACCAGATGGCGTCAAATCTATCTTTAATATTTTGTATGCCATCTTTTTATCAATAAAAGTTCAATTTTCCTACTATCTGATTAGCCAGACGAACCAATAAAGAAATAAAAATCAAGAACAGCCACGAATGATTAAATCAAAGATGAAAGAAGAAAAAATAAACTAAAGATCAAATTCAAGAAAGGCAAAATCACCAAATAAGGCGAATCAACACAAAAAGGCTAATAGCCAAGAAAACGAGTTTAAATTAACTCAAGACAAAATCGTCAAACTAGGCAAATCGCCACAAAAGAGTTTAGATTAACTCAAAAAAGGCAAATCGCCAAAAAAGAGTTTAGATTAACTCGAAATAAAAACAAAAATAAAAGAGTTTAGATTAACTCTATAAAAAAAAGCAACGCCAAGAACAGGGTTTAGAATAACCCTCGAGGCAAGACAAGTACATAAACAAAAAATTGATATAAGGCGAAAGCGCACTCTCGAAGAAACACGAAGAAAATATATTCATAAAATTGCGAATTACAAAAAACAAAATTCGTACATTAGCAAATACAATCAAAAGAAAAACTACTGGACACGGTCTTTAGATATCTTGACAAGAAGGTCACGAGCGATGGCCTGGGGATCCAACCCATTAACTCCAGAAAGATCAATATTAGGATTCTGCTCTAGAAGCTTCCTCCCAATCGCAAGGCGATACTCGCTTATCAAAGCAGAATAAAAGGCTTTCGTATCCAGCAAACGGATGTGAAGACCTTCAACCTCCGATCTTAGCTTGTCCCTCTCCCCACCAACAAGGGAATTGATTCGAATAAGCTCCTCAATCTCTTGAGTCAAGTCGTCGGTTTTCCTCTCGATCACTTTAACTTGGCGATCGTTAATCGCATCCTGCGCCTTAAGTTGCGCCAAAAGGGAATCATGCTCTTCCAAAGATGCCTTCAATTTTGCCCTTTCAGACTCGGAAGTCGCCAAAAGAGAAGATAGACGCTCGACCTCCTCCTCGGCACACTGTCGGCGGTCGTTCAATACCAGAACAGATTGAAGAGCCTACAAACACCAAAAACAAATAAGTTAGGAGACAACTGAATATAAAAAATATATTATATTCAAGAAAGAAAACACTTACAGAGAAACCATGAAAACAAGCCAGATCGGAAAGCTCCTGACCCGGCCTAGCACAAAACCATGTGACATCATCAGGAATCGCCAAAGTTCGGATATATTCCGCTAGCACTCTAGGATTCAGCAAACTAGCAGGATCCTGACCTTCGACCCACTGCACCAAATTTGGAGCAGAAGAAGAGTTTCCAGGAAAACTCTCCCTCGATGGAGAACCATCGCCAACTCGACGTCTTTTCCTATACGAAGAATCTAGGTCTTGACCCAAAGCAATCGCTCCCGAATCAGCAACGACCAGCCCATCTGAATTCACACCACCAACTCCCCCCGAGACGTTAAATGATGCTAGAGGGAGAAGTAGCGATGGAACCGCCTCGTCACCCACTGGATCAACCAAGTCATCATCATCATCTACAACAATAACTTCATCACCCGCAGGCAACGCTATCTCGACAGGAGCAACGGGAATATCAGCAGGAGCCACATCCACATCAACGTCGCCAGGAATAACGTTGGCGATATGAACGTCAGGACCACCCATCGGAACGTCCAAATCTACTTGAAACCCGGAAAGGAAATCGTCAGAAGAAGAAGACATCCTACAAAAGAAACATCAAAAAGAACTTAAGCAAATTAATATATCTTGAACAAAAGAGTAGCAAAGATCCGCCAAGCCTCGAGGAGGATCCTCCAAAGGAAACCATCGACGCCGAAGATGACTATTGACCAAGACATCTAGAACGGGACGTGATATAGCACCACAGAAAGATATGTCGAAAGCAAGCTTTGACTCGGATAAACTTAAAGGAGACGGACAACTCCGAACTTGGTGAGAAGAAAAACCATCCGAAAAATGAAGAAAAGCAAATTTATGGTAAACAATAAAGAAACGCCTTCGCCAGCGACTGGTTAGGCAAGGAAGATAAATACGAGATCGCCCTTCTCTGCCAAGGGCGAAAACGAAGCAACCATCGCACTTCCTAAAGTCTACAAAATGATACAACACGTTGAGAGAAGGGGTACAACCCCGAAGCCTACACGCCTCCGAAAAGGCGAGCACTACTTTAATCGTACCGGGATAAAGTTGTCCCAGAGCAACCTTTAAATCCCTGCACACTTCTACTAAAAATGAGTCTAAAGGAAACCTAAGACCAGCAGCAAATTGCTCTTCGAAGAGAACCGCCCTACAAGAAGATCCCGGAGAATCGGAAGCAGCCATATCGGCACCGGGTAATATTACCCTATAATCGAAAGGAAAGCTATACTTAAAATAGATATCTAAGACTTCACTCCTACGAAGCTTTGATCTGGTAAAAGCCATAGCAGCGCATGCATCTTCCACTCGACTAAGAGGCATCCTAGAACAAGAAATCACAAATATAAATACAAAATAAAGATCAAACAAGAAATATATTGAAGAACACATTGAAGAACACATCGAAAAACACCAAGTGCAGAAAAGGAATTTCCAGAACGATGATCATGAAGAACATATACAAGGAAGAAAACCATGTTAACATCCAAATAACAAAAGAGAACATACCTGAAAATCTGGGTAAGACAAGTCACGAAGAACCAAATAATCAGACAAAGAACGAAAAGGAAATAGCTGCAAGAAATAAGAACAAATTCGAAAAGCAAGTAAGAGGGAAAAGAAGAAATGCAAAGAGATTAAATACGAAGAGTTTTTGAATAAATCATTAATCGTTAAATCACTAAATGTCGACACGTGGCAACACAGAATCTTACTAAAGAAGAAACGTCATCCACAAACATATGAAACGACTCGCCCGGAATACGAAGCGACTCGCCCGTATAAGGGAACTCAGCTCCAAAAGAGCTAAAATCCACTAAGGCATAAACGCCAAACTACTTCAGCTCACTTGCGGGGGGGGCTAATGATGGATACCGAATCCTACAGTAAATATAATGGAGCCGAGTCACAGGAGATCCACTCTCAGATGATACCGGACTCTCCCTGAAGATCCGAAGATACGGAAGATACGCCGAATCCCTTAAGATTCGGTGATATGACAATGAAGACCGAATCCCAGATCCGCCCAAAGCGCGTTAGGTCCGGGATTCGGGTAATCGACCAAGAATGGAAGTATTGTCCTATTCGGACACAAACACTATATATGGAAGGATAAGCTCTACTTTAGGAAGATAAGACTATTTAGGAAGACGTTCCTAAATAGGACTCTTATCAGATTAAGGTAGATCACGACAAATCAGGAGAATCCCTACGATATCGCCGAATCCCTGCAAAGTAGGATTCACCTGCCTAATACAACTCTACTAGGTATATTCGACTACTATAAAAGGAGCACGAGGTATGCCTAGAATCATAATTACATTCATATACACAAAACGCTGCTCAAAACTCTAAACTGACTTTAGCATCGGAGAGTTAATCGGACAACCACCGTCCGGTTAGCTTCTATCCTGTTTTGCAGGTCTTACTCACCGGTTCAGAAGGCAGACTCCATCAATTACTACTATTATAGTTTATTAATGGAGTTAAATATAAAAATAAGTAATTATTGTTCACTTAATATTCTAAAATAATGAATATTATAAACTATTTTTTTTTTCAAATGCATCAAATATTATAAACCGGAGGGACTATTTATTAGCGAAAAAGAGAGAGAATAAAGATGCTTATAGCTTTTTTTTATAGATAACTTTGTTTAGCATAATGAGTCATAGCACGGAAACGGAAACGGAAAACGGAAACGACACGAAACAGACACGCGGAAACATGTATTTTTCTAAATTGAAGGACACGAAACGTGGAAAAAACGTGTAAATAAAAAAATATAGGGATATATTTATAAAATTAGAAAATGTTATATATATTAAATTTTATTTATACAATTATGCCAATTAAAAAATAAATCAAATATAATTAAATGCAACAAAAATAAGGAAATAAGTTATATCGTAACGTGAACAATAAAAATCATGGGCAATTGGTTCAAAAAATTATTTGTTGAGAACTTTTTAGGTTTTTTACAATTTTTCTTATTTACAGAGACGGCCCGAAACGTTTTCTTATATTTTGAGAATTTTTAAGAGTTTCCGGTTTTCCAAACGTTTTCGAAATAGGACACGCAATTTCGTCGAAGTTTCCGTACTTTTTAATGACATTAAGGGGGTGTTTGGTTCAGCTTTTTGATGGAGCTTTTGGCTTTTACTTTTCAAAAAGTTCCACCAAAGTGTTTGGTGAGAATTTTTTCAAAGCTTTTTGGAGCTTTTTGATCCTCCAACAGCTGCTGTTTGAAAAGCTCCATTTTGGAGGTTTTTGCCAACAGCTAATAGCTGTTTCATTATTTAGACAAAATTACTCTTATTAGAATATATCATTTTTTTAATATATAAAATTATTTAAATTATTTTTATATACTCTAATCATTTATAAATTATATAAAATTATTTATTTATATTAAAACAACTATAATTTAATAATTTTTTAAAAAAATTATTATAAATTTATCAAAAAAAATATCTAAATAAATTTAAATAAAATATTGCTTTTTATAAAAAATAATTATTAATTTTTTAATTAAATAATATATGATATAATATATTCATAATTTAATAAATAAAAACAAAAATTATGTCCTTTACGGTCATTTTATATATAAACAGCTACAGCTAATTAAATTTCACCAAACACTTATGGTCTACCAGCTATCAGCTATCAGCTACCAGCTAACAGCTATCAGCAACAGCTAACAGCCACCAGCTATAAGAAACAGCTGAACCAAACAGGCCCTAAACCTCTAAATAGCATGAGCATGCCTTGCCCGTTAAGCATGGAGCCAGCCAAGCTAAGTTAGCCAAAGTTGTGACCTAAAGCCGCCTATTTGGATTTTTGACCCACAAATCAAACCCACACGCTCTTCTAGAAACGCGTGAACCCCATCCCCCCCATCCCTAGAATTCTCTTCTTCTTTCCTAACGAATAAAATGGGTAATAATTTTCTGACTTCAAAATCCAAAATAATATAAGCGCCAACCCACACAAAAGCATCTCCTCGCTGTTGCTCACTTTTTATTAAACTATTATTTTAATATTCAAACCAATCTCAAATTCTAATTCTTAAACGTCTCCGTCTCTCTATTTTCTTTTCTCGTCGTTCTACCTATTGTAGCTGCTGCTGCTAAATTTGGAATACCAATTTTTCGATTAGGGTTCGGTTTTCTCAAGAACACATATTATTATCGTTATTATGGCTCCTAATGATCCTAAACAAACTAGTAGTAGCAGTGGCGGCGGTGGATTCTTCTCCTCCTTCGTCTCCAGTTTGTCCGCCATGACCAGATCAGTCAACGGGTATTTCATTTGTTCTTTCAGATCTATCTTTTGTTTTTAGGTTTTTTTTTATTTGATCATCAATTTCTGATTTAATCTGATCTTGTTTAGTTTTACTGTATTTTGTTGATATGAGACGGGATTGCTGTTAGTTAACGTTAGATTTATCTTGTTTTAATCACAGTGTTGATGTTTTGTTATGTACTGATTAATAGATTAAATTGTTTCCATACTATTCAAGCTGACTGGATATTATTGTAGGTTTTGTTTGGAATTAGATTTGTTTGCAAGATTTCAACTAAGTTCATTAAATGTTTAACAAAATCTTGTCATTTTTAGCATGATTTTTGTGCTGTTAAAATTAAAGAAATAATTGAACTGCTGTCACTAGGTTTATTCAAGTGCATTGGTTGCATTAATTAGCTGTTGAAGAAGTTGCAGAGACACAACCGGTGTTTGTTTCTAATCTTGATTTTGATTTTCTTTTAATTTGTTCTTTAGTTTACTGGGATACGAGGGGCTAGAAGTTGTTAATCCTGAAGGAGGCAATGAAGACGCGGAAGAAGAAGCTAAGAAAGGAAGATGGAGACAGGAGGTATGAACAGTTATCAATTCTGCATCAGTGCATAACCTAGGGATTTGTGCCTTACCGACTTGGTTGGATATTCGATAGTTTTCCATGAACATGAAGTAAATGGAAAAAACGAAAAGGAAGAAAACAGGCAGGAAATGGAATATTAAATGATATGTTAGCTAGAGACGAGTTAGACTTGTATTATGCCCTCAAATTGATTTTTAATATTTGTGTCTTCAACATAAACGATCCCTTTCCTTCCATTCCAATTCCGCGTTAGATAGCGGCTATGAATATGTTGATGTTGGATAGCCTGTATCGCAACATTGAGAATAAATTAATCCAAAAGTCTCTTTGCTTAGGCTTTCTCTTTCCTGGTAATTAATTTAGGCGGCTAACCTGTCATGTCAATACGATTCTGTATCTGATCAATCAGAAGAAGTGTACTCGCTAAATGCAGATGAAAAAAATACCTTCTAAATTTAGAGGAATGAGGTGCTTACACTGTGTTATGTAATGACTTGAGGTTTTGGTTCTTGTTTTTAGCAGATATGAGTATAGTTATATTTCTAGCCTTTTGTTTTCTTCAGGACAGGGATAGCTATTGGAAGATGATGCAGAACTATGTAGGATCAGATATCACATCTATGGTGACACTTCCTGTTCTTATTTTTGAGCCAATGTCAATGGTGCAGAAAATGGCAGAGGTTCATACTGAGTTTCCTTGTTTTAAATCTTTGTTTCTTAAAGTTATGAGTACCTTATGTGTTAATATTACCTACCTGTATTTTTGTCACAGTTGATGGAGTACTCACATTTATTGGATCTTGCTGATGAATGCGAGGATCCCCACATGCGGTTGGTGTATGCTGGTAAGAACCGTTCCTCTCTTTATGCTGTCTCTATGCTTGCATGTGCACAGTTCATTTTGTGGCTCGGGCCTGATGCTGTGGCTGATTGCAGCATCGTTTTTCATATCTATCTACTTTGCCTTCCAACGCACATGGAAGCCATTTAACCCAATTCTTGGCGAGACTTATGAGATGGTTAATCATGGCGACCTTACATTCATATCAGAGCAGGTGAGTTACTTAACAATTGCAGCTTTAAATTGAGTTTTTACGTGCTATTTTTTTTCCTCTTAGATTTTGTTTGGTTTAAACTTGTTATGGAACCTAAAGTTAACTTGTTCATGATTCATCAATTTCACAGGTTAGTCATCACCCTCCAATCAGTGCTGGACATGCTGAAAATGAGCATTTCACATATGATATAACTTCGAAGGTCAAAACTAAGTTCTTAGGGAACTCGCTCGAGATCTATCCTCTTGGAAGGTATAGCAACTGTTGGTTCTTAGTCTCTTTGTGACAATTTATAAAGGTTGCTAGGTTGAATATTTGAACTCTAGGTTTTATCTACATGCTTTCTATGTGGACATGAGCATCCTTGTTAACTTACACATGCCTTATGTGAAGAGATGAAATCTATAAGATGTTTTGTGTAATACAAAACTATCGAGATTCTTCAAGATATGTCTAAGCTGACTATTTGTCCCGTTTTCTTCTTGTCCTACCATATACCATAAAGACAAACGTGGCAGGGAAAATGAAGAATTGATATCAAAGATTTCTACTCATTGATATGCTCATATCTGTAAATCTGTAGTTAAAATTTACAGCTAGCATTGTACACGAGCAAGCTCAGGAATTTAGGTTGAAGAATTATATAGACATTGTTCAATTTGCATGAGAAATAGACAAGTTTATGCTTCTTAGAATCTTATATCTTGTGATTTGACATCATCTTGTAGTGCGCCTGAAGGAAGAAGAAAATTGGTTTCTATTCTCTTTGACTCTTTTTAAAATTTAACGATTTTCATACTTGGTGGAAATAGTATAGGGGAGTTATAGAAGATAGAAAGCCTTACCTCTAAATCCTCTTGGAAAATTTCACTTAAACTTGTTAATTTCTTATTTTTACATTACTGTGCCTGAAGAGGGAGAACTTTTTATGTGTGTTTTGAGCCACCAGGTAATGTATGAATTTGTACTTCACACTTAATGGATTCAAATGTATTCTCTTCCCTGTAACAGTACTGGTGTGTCATCTGATATCTCTCTTTGCATTTCTCTAAATTTGGTGTCATTTACATCTAGCTTGTCTGACCATTTACTTATTTGTATTATATATCTCAACATTGACAATGCATTAATATGCAGGACGCGGGTAACCCTAAAAAGGGATGGTGTAGTTCTTGATTTGGTGCCGCCTCTCACAAAAGTTAGCAACTTAATCTTTGGACGAACTTGGATTGACTCGCCTGGGGAGATGGTCTTAACAAACATGACAACCGGGGACAAAGTTGTACTTTATTTTCAACCTTGTGGTTGGTTTGGGTATGATTGTTTCCCTGTGCTTTTCATGTGCATGATTGTTAATATTAAGCGCAGCCTCTAGGATCAGTTAACCCCTAGGTTGTGCCTTGACCAATATGATGCCACTGTAGACAGAGACTCCTGTTGTATTTTGATACATGAGCACCTCACACCCTCAGGTTTGCCTTTGCTTTGCGCCTTCTATTTTATGCCCTGGGTGCATCTTTTGATACTGTTTCCATCGTGATGTACAGTATTTTATAAAAATGAGCAACTCAGGCTTCTCACCCATTCCTGCCTTCCAGATCTTACACCTTCAATAGCTCTATATTGATTTGCAGCACTTGCTGATTCTGATAATATGTTCTGCCTGGGTCAGTTTTGCTTTGTTTTATTCAAAATTATTTTAATATTCTAGGTTGCTGACTTAAAAAGAACCCATTTATTCTATTATAGACAGCATTTATGTGGATTTTTTCAAGTCCACCTATGATCAAATTAATCAGTTTTTCTTGTTTCCTTTTGGAACACTACCCTTTGGCAGTTTTTATTACATGTCAATTGCCATATCTTGGTAAAACACAGACCTGGATTATTAGTTTATTCTGGATGATACTATGAGAGGTTATGGAGTCTTCTCATGTAGGCACACTTGCAAGTGATAAAACAACCAGTTGTAGCTGGTTCTTAATGTACATCCTATTCTTTCAAGTAATTTCTTGTTTTAACGAACATTTGCAGTGCCGGTCGCTATGAAGTGGATGGATATGTTTATAATGCGAATGAGGAGCCCAAAATATTGATGACTGGAAAGTGGAATCAATCGATGAGTTATCAGCCTTGTGACCTGGAAGGAGAACCACGTCCAGGCACCGAACTAAAGGAGGTCAGTGTTATTGCTGTTTTGTTCCCGTTTTTAGGAAGTGGGTTAAGTTTATCTGGAAGCTATTTATTTTTAATTTGCTGATATGAGGATCCCTACAGTTCTCCTAGTACTACAGTTTTTATAGTGAGATGCAAAATGTTAGGGTGAAAATTTTGCTTAGTCTTTGACCTCTTTATTTTAAGTCGACCCATTTTTTTCTCTGTCTATGTGATATACCTCTATTCGGATGTCCATGTTCTGAATGTATAATTGAATTCTTCTCTGGATATCACATAATTCAATGAATACATAGACTTTGGAGGAATTATAGGGTTGCTTTGACATCTGATTTATTGTTTCTTTTTATCCCATGCAAGTTATTTTTGAAATTGATCTTTTGCATGAAAATTCCTTGTCTAATGTCTATTGAAATATGTTTAAGATGGATAATTCTGTGTTAGTGGTTAAAGTAATTTATTATTAGTGGTTGGAATGGTAAAATAACTTATTGTGAATTGACTCGTAGGCTGTAATTCTGTTATTGCTGTTATGCAGGTCTGGAGAGTTGCAGAAACTCCCAAAAACGACAAGTTTCAGTACACACATTTTGCACACAAGATCAACAGCTTTGACACTGCTCCAAAGAAGTTATTAGCATCTGATTCCCGTCTACGTCCTGATAGATATGCTCTTGAGAAAGGCGATATAGGCAAAGCTGGCCATGAGAAGAGCAGGTTTCTGTCCCCCCTTTTCTGCCTTTCTTTTTATGCATCTAATTTTTATAATTTGCAGAAATAGCCCCAAACGTTTCGTATGAGTTTTTGGGAGTTCCGGAAACAAAAACATTTCCGAAATGAGAAAATGCAACTTCCTCAAAAATTTCGTGCATGTATGCAAACTTGAAGAAATTGCATGTCGCCTGTGAGTTGATCTAAATTCTTTATTTGTTTGCCTTTTGTTTAACAGTCTGGAGGAGCGACAGAGAGCTGAGAAGAGAAGCCGAGAGGCCAAGGGTCAACAGTTTGTTCCCAGATGGTTTGATCAAACCAATGAGATTCACCCAACTCCATGGGGCAACTTGGAAGTGTATCAGTACAATGGCAAATATAGCGAACATCGTGCTGCTATAGATAGCTCGGATAGCATTGAGGAGATTCACTTCGGTTCAATAGAATTCAACCCTTGGCAATATGATAATGTAGCTGCTGCGGAATGAGCATTGCTTCGATGTTGTTTACTTGTATCATATTTTTTAATTATTTAATTATTCAGTCTTAGTAGTTTTTTTACTTAAATGTTATTATGACAGCAGTTTGAATCTGGTTTTGCAGTTTGAATCGTATTTGCAGTTTTGTTACCTTTTAGTTTCCATTAATCAATCAATAGTAATGTTTCTAAATGTTTTTTCCTGAAGTTTTGAGATTTTTTATAAATATGTTCTCAAGCAATTTGGAGTTGGTATGATTAGTAAGCAGATTGTTGAACTTAGGTCGTCTTTGGATCGAAGTGATTTTGCCTTTGGTTGACTTTTCAACCTGTTGAGTGCAGTAATGTGTATTCTTTCCAAGTCTTTTTAGGGTGTATGTTAAATATATTCAACGTTTGAGAAATGAAAAAAATTTATGACATGATATTTGATAAACTTACTAAATTCCCCCCGGTTTAATTAAAAGGTCAAATTATCAGGCATAAATTTATTTTGATCTGTAACTTAAATTATTTTCTGAAAACTCGTAAAACCATAAAATTTAAATAAATTTTTAAAAATAGCTGTTAAAATTTGACTAAATTATTATAATTATTAAATTTAAAAATAATAAAAAAAGTAACTACATTTATAATTTTGACTGTGATCTTTACAAATAATGTTACTAACATTTTTAATAATGATAGTTTTTTAAATAATAAAATTTATAAATACTGTATTATTAAATAATTTAATATTTCAAAATAAAAACAACATAATCATAAATAAATTATCATTTTATGAATAACTATTAACATTTTTTTTTAATTTTTATGGATTTTAATTGAAGAAAAATAAATTTAAAAATTAAAATCAAGTCAATTAATAAAATTATATGACACAAATGGTAGTAACGAATTTGATCAAACACAGAATTATTTTTTTGATTTTTCAAACACTAGTGGTCTAAATTAGTTCGATCTAACTTTAGAGGTTTTAGTCATTAACTCTAAATCTTTATTACTGGGAAGTTAACTCCAAAAAATAGCCATTGATATTATAAATTGTCAAAATTTAAAATTCATATTAAAATTTAAATATGTTAACATTTGTGATTTTTAAAGTAGTTAAAGTTTATTAAATGAAAATAAGTTATTCAAACATCAAATTAATATAATACATAATCAGGAACATTACTTCTATTTGATGTACATAATGAACATTTATTTATGAATTGAACCTACGATCTAACAGTTTGCTGCCTAGAATTTATATCATTTACGATATAGCTTATTGGTTATTGAACGATTTATTTTCCAACTTACAATACTTTAAATGTTCGTTTTTTAAGTGATAAATGAATATTCTATATAGGTGACTTTTTTAAAAAAAATTGACTTTTGCAGCATCATCATGTGAATTTCAGCTGATTTTAAATTTATAATAGGAGAGATTAAAAATTGTGCAACTTAACATCTACGTATGTAAAATAAGAAAGTAACCTTTTTGTTCTCCTTTTCTTTGTTTATTTTTTAAAAATTGAAATATTTGTTGAAGTCTTTTGATGATCAACTTCATTAAAATAAATTTATTTCCTTCTTGAAAGTTTATTTGTTTTTTAAATATCGGTGGAAGTCTTTTTTTGAATACTTGTTGAAGTCTTTCTTAAATTTATTTTAATTTTCCATATTTATTTCTTTCAATATATTTTTCCAAATAAGGAAAAAACATTATCTAGTATTTTTAGGGAGTATTACGTAGTAAGTTAAAATTAAATAATAACTTTTAAATAATAATTATTTAAAAATTACATTTATTAATTGTTTAGGTGACGACTACTCATTTTTCTGAACCGAAGTCCATGATTACCGTCAAACCTCGAAATGTGGACCTTCCGCAAACGCACATATCAAGCAATTCTAAAATATAATGGTCAGTAGCCCACTCCCAACCACTCCATTTATTGAAAAGGGCGTAGTCGGAATTTGAATCCGTGACCATAGCTCCCACATGGCTGAGACTTACCTCTAGACCTAACCCGTGCGAGCTACATTTACTAATATTTTAAATAACTCTAATCATTAAAATATTAATTAAAAGTGTGTTAATTTAATGATTTTCAAAATGTAGCCAATTAAAACTGTAAACAAATCATTTAAAAATAATTATAATATACACATTTATAAATATAAAGGTACGACATATTTGTTGTTTGATAATTAGAGAGGGGAACACTTGTGGAAGAATATGAATCCATGACCTAACAATTTGATGTCCTGCGCTTATACTATTTGAATTATAACTCATTGGTAAGGAATAATAGTTAATGATATCGTACAGACAAATAAAAATATAAAGATGAATTTTTTTTAATAATGTATTAGTGATAGTCTAAAAATAAAGTGAGATATAAAAATTATTCTAACAAAAAAAATATAATTTATAATAGAAATTGTAACCTATTTTCATGATTTTTTTAAATAAATTAAATTAAACTAAATTAAATTTATATTATTACATTAGTTTTAAAAATAAACATTATTTTATTAACTAGGAGTATTTGCAAAAACAAATTCCAACATTTCACTTTTATAGCGATTTAATCCCAACGTTTAAAATATTACGAAATAAATCTCAACCTTTTCTATTTTTACAATTTGTAGCGCCAACTGTTTTTCGACAACTTCATGCATACGTGACATCCATATTAGATACATGTATTGCCATATTAAATCTCAACGTTTCAAAAAAATTCAAATAAAATCCTAAACCCGTGTTTTTACATTTTGTAGTCCAAAAAAAGAGACAAAACTGCCGGAAAACTTATGGAGCTACAAATTATAAAAATAAGAAAGGTTGAAATTTGTTTCGTAATGTTTTAAACGTTGGAATTAAATAGCTATAAAAATAAAACGTTGAGATTTATTTTACCGATAGCCCTTTTAATTAAAAAGTAAACTATATATATATAATTAATTAGACAAACACACCTCCTTAAAGCATTGAGAAAAAGAGAAAAAAGTAAGAAGCATAATTTGGTAAAAAAGACAAAAAGAAATCACAGGAAAAGAGTTTAAAATTAGAAACAAAATCCAAATGACTCAGAAATACAAAATGCAAAAACTGATGCTCCTTCCTATAAACTGACTCTACAATTTACTCATTTCTTTATCTATATATATAATATGTCAAACACATAACAAAACATCCACAATTTCTAGTGAGAGAGCAGAGAAATGAAATCCCTAATTCTGAAAAAAAAAACTAGGGATTTTTAATCACTCTGTTGCTAGCTTCAACAATTGAAATCAACATAAGATCCTACTGATTATTACTGTTAGTATGATTGTTAAGCTGCTCTGTTTTTATTGAATTTTTTTAGGTCAGTAGAAGAACAAAATTGAAAAAAAAAAATATAGAAAGAAACTGGGTAAATTAAGAGATTGTTTGTTGCGGTGGTTTTGTTCAGATTGGGTGCTGCATTTGTGTCGTTTTGACAGCGGTTACTCTAACAAAATGGACAATATGGACATCGATTCACCCCCTGAAGAACACACTGCTGTTATTTCTACTGCTACCTCTCTCAAGCCTCGTGATCGTGTTTTACGGGTACTATGAAGAATTTTTTTCTTTAATTTTGCTTCTCAATTTTGTTTTTAGAAGTTTTATTTTAATTATTTTTCAGTGTTTTTGTTGTTATAATTGACTATTGAGTGTATGTATTGTTTTTTGTGTTTGATTGTGTACTATAGAGGCTAGTTCAGCTTGGTGTTGGTAAGGAGTATTTACAGAAGCGGTATGCTGGTATAGTAGATTTTCTCATGAATAATTCACCCACTCGGACACACGAGTTGGTTATTGCGGTTTTACCGCATGACGACGAAGTGGCCGAGGTTATGAAGGAGAATGAGCTAGGTGGATCGAAGAAAGCGTCATCTTCGTCGCAGAGTCCGACTATGAAGCAGTATTACAGGGAATGTATGGTTTGGCTACAGTGGATGATGTTTTTGGGTGAGCCTTCTCTTGCTTTGAAAAAGCTTTCGAAAATGAGTGCTGAACGGGGTGTTTGTGGCGCTGTTTGGGGGAATAATGATATAGCGTATAGATGTCGGACGTGTGAACATGACCCTACGTGTGCTATTTGTGTTACTTGTTTTCAGAATGGGAACCATGCTGACCATGATTATTCTATTATTTATACTGGCGGTGGATGTTGCGATTGCGGGGATGTTACGGCATGGAAACGGGAGGGCTTTTGCACGAAACATAAAGGTGCTGAACAGATACAGCCCCTTCCGGAGGAGTATTCCAATTCGGTTGGGCCTGTTCTTGATGCTTTATTTGTGTGTTGGAAAGTAAAGCTTGCATCTGCAGAAATTATCCGCCGTGATAATCCTAGAGCAAGTGATCGTGCGGTATTGCGAAAAAAGGCCGCAAATGAGCTGACATTTGTCGTTGTTGAGATGCTGCTTGAGTTCTGCAAGCACAGTGAAAGTTTGCTTAGTTTTGTTTCTAAGAAGGTGATCTCTGTAATTGGTCTACTAGAGATTCTTGTGAGGGCAGAGAGGTTCTTGAGTGAAGGTGTTTCAAAGAAACTTAATGAGATACTTCTGAAGTTATTGGGAGAACCAATCTTCAAGTACGAGTTTGGAAAAGTATTTTTGAGTTATTACCCTTTTGTTGTACATGAAGCAATTAAAGAAGGCACTGATTCTGTCAAAAAGTATCCACTGCTATCTACATTCTCCGTGCAGATCCTCACTGTTCCCACTTTAACCCCACGACTAGTGAAGGAGATGAACCTACTTTCCATGCTATTAGGATGTATGAGAGATTTATTCGTTCATTGTGCTGGGGAAGATGGAAGTTTACAGGTATTATATACACCTTTTGTTCTCTTTATGAGCACACAATAGTTTCTTTTATATACTTTACTTAATCACATGAGTATAGTTTTCTAAACTACAGATTTTAGTCTTGGAGCATGTGAATTCTTTATGTATTGTCCTGAATTCACTAGTCTCTTCTATGTTGCATGCGTTACTTCCTTTAGCTTTCTATGGTTCAACTTGCTGGCCTTTGCTGTACTCAAGAGAACACTATATCATATATAACTAATTTGTTGCATCAAATAAAAGCTGCAAACTTGAGTTGTTGCATTGCATAGTTGACATTTTGACCTTCCAGTTGCACAAATTACTCTATGGTTATTCTCACTTTCTTCATCGTGTCCTGTGCTATGTCAGTGATGTATTTTCCCTATATTGACTAATAATTTACTTCTTGCTTCATCAAACCTATCATTTTTTATGTAACACGGGATCACTACCAAGGAGTGGATTATGCATGCAGACGAGCTTTTTCTTTTCATGGCAATTGAAAACAGACTTGAACGATTAAATTATTTAGCTTTCATTTGTTGCTTTATAGTAGAAGCTTTCTAGCTATACCAAGCATTGGGTTTTATTTCCGCATCACCACGTTTTTTACTTATATTAATTCTTGACCATGCTTATCTTTGGAAAAAAAGAAATAAAAAAACTTACCAGCCATGGGCACATTTTAATGGAGATGAAATTATTATTTTGTTTTATTGCATGCACCCTTCCCTATGATTTAGAGCTAGAGACATTATCTGAGAGTCTGGTCTTTCCTATTTGTTTGTCTATGCTATTCTTTAGCAGATCTTTTTTTGAATATTTACATCAATGTGTCATGACTCATGTGTAAGTTGCTTTTACTGAAACTAGTGCAAAAAAGGCATAAAAAGGAATAAAGGATATTGTTTCAGAACATAATAGAATAATTTTCATCGAAGCTTCTCAAGAAAATACCACTAAATTTATCATTAAAATAACTTCTTGAGAGATTATTTATCAATATTTATTGTCATTTAGGCCCTTTGTTATTTATGCTTATAAAATTGCGTAGGATTCAAGATAAGAGTTAGGGGTGGCATTCCATTGATGAAAGAACCTAGTCTTCCTTATTCATGAAATTAAGGAGCTGATGATTTATCAAGCCTATTGATGTTCTGTTCTCTCCCCGCCCCCACCCCCCAGCGGCTAAATCTGCTGATGCTTTATCTAGCTATATTCTTAGCTTGCTTATGTTTTTTGTTTTTTCTGTATTCTGTGGAAAAATTTATCGAGCATCGTTTCTTTGCAGGTTACCAAGTGGGGTAGTTTGTATGAGACAACTATGCGTGTTGTTGAAGATATTCGATTTGTTATGAGCCATGCTGTTATGCTCAATTATGTAACACGTGAACAACGGGAAATTTTGAAAACTTGGATGAGACTTCTGTCTTATTTACAAGGAGCAAGTCCCCTAAAGAGAGAGAAGGGTATCCACATTGAGGAGGACAATGAGAATATAAATTTTCTTTTTGTTTTAGATCATTCTGTTGCAAATATTCATTCTCTTTTGGTAGGTGGAGCATTTTCTACTGGTGAAGAAACTGGTGATGAATTTTGTTTGGGTGCAAGTAAACAGGATGTGAACGAGGAAGATAGCATGAGACATGCAAAAGTAGGACGCCTATCTCAGGAAAGCTCAGTATCTGGTGTCCCAGGGAGGAGCAATTCAGCTACTTCTCCAATGCAGGTTGCTGAAGTTACATCAGATTCCTGTCAACCTTTGGTTCCTTTATCTGTTACATGGTTAATATATGAGTGCTTGAGGGCCATTGACCGTTGGATAGGCGCTAATCATATAACTGGGGGTCTATCATCTGCGGATACCAGCACTTCGAGTAGCAGCATTTTAGCTTTGAAGAGAACCTTCCTTAACTTCAGGAAAGGTAAATCTATTTTCAGTGGATTCACCAGTTCAGAGGAAGGCCAAAATAGGCAGCTTTCTCCATCTACAGATAGTAATTTATGCATGAGTACAGATGTAGAAATTACTGATAGTGTACAGGATTACAAAAGATTGGTCTCTGGTAAGATGGATAATGATAAATCTGATGAGTGCTTGACTGAAGGAAACAGTTCCACAGAATCAGAGATGTTACGCATTTTGGGTTCATCTGATTGGCCAAATATAGTTTATGATGTTAGTTCAGAGGACGTGTCTGTTCACATTCCTTTACACAGGTTACTTTCATCGCTTTTACAAAAAGCATTAAAAAGGTGTTACAGTGAATCTGAAGTGCTCTGTACAACTGATGCTACCACATTTACTTCATTATCTTCAACCTATGATGATTTCTTTGGAAGTCTACTTGGTGGTTGTCACCCTTGTGGGTTTTCTGCATTTATTATGGAGCATCCTTTACGTAATAGAGTGTTTTGTGCTGAGGTTCATGCTGGAATGTGGAGGAAGAATGGTGATGTTGCCATTTTGTCTTTGGAATGGTACCGTTCAGTACGATGGTATGTTTAGGATTCTTTTGATCTTCTATGTTAGGGATAATCTTCTTGATGTACCCTGTTTTCTTCATTGTGCTTCTTAAGGAGGTTACATTTAAGATGAGCTGGGTGCAAGTGTTGGTGTCTTTTAATGTTTTCTGGTGCATTTATCCTTTTGTTTCAGGTCTGAACAGGGTTTGGAACTGGATCTTTTTCTTCTGCAATGCTGTGCTGCATTGGCTCCAGCTGATCTTTATGTCAACAGAATTCTGGAACGCTTTGGGCTAGCAGATTACCTCTCTTTGAACACTGAGAAATCCAGCGAGTAAATAAGTTTATTCTATTAATTAAAATGATAATGCATGTTGAGTTCTTGACCTAGGTTCTCTGTGTGAAATGACATGATTATTTCATTAACTTTTTGTCTATTTTATATTTCCAGATACTTCTGGATTGATTGGGGGTTTGGTCCGAGTGATAATTTTTTTTGGGTTATATTCTTGAAAGGGTTCACGCTTTTACATTTATTTCTTGGTGCACGATGTTTGAAATTATGACTTCTTGATTACACTAACCTACCTAAATTACTTAACTGGCATCTTTTTTCCTTCCATCTTCTTGTAATTTTCTTGACTTGGTTTTATTGTTAACATTTTTTTTTACTTCTATTGTTTCTTGTTTCAGTATCTTCTTTTAAGTCTTCCTAAAAATATCTTCTTGTGTTTATTTCACACTAAGCTGTCACATGTATATGTACGGCACTTCGTTTCTGTTATTTATTCATTTTGTTGATGATTTGTTGTTGCTTTAGTACCTTACTTTTAATTTATATTCTAGCTTACCCATGTGTGATTGTGGGCATTTTGAATTTAATTTGATGACACGAGATTATTTAATGCTGAACTTATGGAATATAAATTCCCTTTTCAGTTATGAAGCAGTTTTGTTAGAGGAAATGCTTACTCTTATTATTCAAATTATCCAAGAAAGGCGATTTTCTGGGTCAACTGCTGATGAAAACTTGAAAAGAGAGTTAATTCATAAGTTGTCCATCGGAGATGCCACTCGTAGTCAGTTGGTGAAGTCTTTGCCTCGTGATCTCTCAAAGTATGACGGTTTTCAGGAAATTTTGGATACAGTTGCTTCGTATTCTAATCCATCTGGCTTCAATCAGGTTTGTTTTGTAGCCTAGATTATATTTTATGATGGTTAAGTTGATGTTTATTTTGATCAACTGTCTTTTTATAATGTCTGCATCGTAGGGAATGTATTCTTTACGTTGGATGTACTGGAAAGAGCTGGATCTTTACCACCCTCGTTGGAACTCAAGGGAATTACAAGTTGCAGAAGAAAGATACATGCGCTATTGTAATGTCTCATCATTGACTACTCAGCTCCCTAGGTGGAAAGAGATTCATCCTCCTCTTAGGGGTTTAGCTAGAATAGCCACTTGTGAAGTGGTTGTAAAAATCGTCCGTGCTGTGTTATTTTATTCTGTTTTCTCAGCTAAATTGACTGAAACACGTGCTCCTGATAGTGTTCTTATAATGGCATTGCATCTGCTCTCGTTGGGTTTAGACATTTGTCGGCAGTTGAGAAAACGTGGGGAAATGCTATTGTCCAGTGATGATTCTTTGCCCCTGCTTGCTTTTGCTGTTGAAGAGATTTACGAGGGACTAAGTTATAGTACTGGTGAACAGAGCCTGCTTTCACTTCTTGTATTGCTGATGAGAATACACAAGAGAGAGAACTTGGACAATTTTTCAGAATCAGATGGCTGTAATATTTCTTCTTTGATTGAAAGTTTGCTGAAAATTTTTGCTGAGTTAGATTCTGGATGCATGGCAAAGTTGGAGCTACTTGCTCCTGAAGTCATAATTCATCTGTCTCAACGAAGTCCTAATAATGATGCAAAGTTTGTGGGGTCAGCTTCTGATGGTGAGAAACGCAAGGAGAAAGCCCGAGAGAGGCAAGCTGCTATTTTGGTGAGATTTCATTGTGCATTTTGCTAAAATTCATTCTTTAAAATCCATTTCTTGTATCTTCTTGCAAATTATTGAAATAAAAAGTTTGTTTTCCATCTTAAAAAGTTTAGATTCTTCTTTCCTTTCATTTTAATTCATCATCAACAAATAAAATCTGAGATAAGGAAGGTTAATTTCATGTTTGTTGCAAGACTTATGAGAAATGTTGATTCATGGTGAAGTCATCCTTGATAGTGAATTATTGAGCTTGTTCTTTGGTGCAGGCAAAAATGAAAGCTGAGCAATCAAAATTTCTGTCAAGTATTAATTCTACTGCGGATGATTCTTCAGAATTAGAAGTTGAAGAAAGCAAAAATGATGATGGACAGGATATAGAAGAGTCTGCCCAAGATGTTTGTTCCCTTTGTCATGATCCCAAGTCCAAAAATCCTGTGGCATTCTTGATTCTTCTTCAGGTAATCAAGATTCTCACCTTGTTTCTTGTCCCTGTCGAACTCATACTTCAGTGTCTTTTGCCTTTAGGAGTCGGTAGCTTTTATGTATGCTATTTATTTAATTATTACTTTTATAATGGCTATGGAATTGTGGCTTGAAACATTTATCTAAAACTGATATTTCTTTTTGGTTTTGGATCAAGAAATCAAGGCTTTTGAGCTTAACTCAAGGAGGTACCCCATCTTGGAATCAAACTTTACTGTCAGACAAGGAACAAGTCTCTCAAACTAAGAAGAAAGGAATTAAGCTGGCTGCAATAAACTCGTATTCAAGTGGTTTGGAAGAGAATTCATCTAATGAATTATCACATCTAGTTCAGAATGCAGTCAATGAATTTGCTGATTATGCCCAACCTGGGGAAATTATAAATTTCCTTGACTTTATGAGAGCTCAGTTTCCATCATTGAGGAATATTCAAATTCCTAGGCCATTCAAGGATGGAAACGATAGAGCTGCATGTACCTTTGAGACCTTAGAACAAGACTTGTATAGTTCCATTAGGAAAGAAATGAACGATAATACAATAGCTTCTAGTTGCAGACTTGACGATATGAAATTTTCAGCAAATGAAGGCTATCTAGAAAGCAACAGGCGTGGTGGTAATTCTGTATTGCTTGGAAAATATATAGCTGCCTTTTCAAGAGAGATAACAGAGCATCCCTCATCTTCTGACAATTCCCTTGATGATATTATAAGCATAGAACCTACACTGCAGGTTTCTACATATGAAAACTTTGGGCCAACTGATTGTGATGGGGTTTACCTATGTTCCTGTGGACATGCTGTACATCAGGGATGCCTTGATCGATATTTATCTTCATTGAAGGAAAGGTAAGTGCAAGTAGGAAGGATTATATTTAACTTATCAGCATATGTCTTATTAATTGCTTACTGACGTTAATATTTTCTAGCCTGATTCCATATCAAACCAAATGAGGCTTCGGTTCATAGTCGAAGGATTTGATAGGATAAAACCTGGATTAAATAGGATTTCCAACAAGTTACCTTGCATTTGTAAATAAAATGCATTCTCAGAACTATTCAATTGGCCAAATAGTATTTTGCATTAGGAGTCAAATTTGACTCCCCGGGTGGCTGTTTGTGAAGTTTCCATATATGCTGTTGAATCTGAAATCAATTGAACTCTTGGGTAACCTAGTATAACAATGTTATGGGCATTGCATGTATACTGATTGTCTAAACTTTGGCAAAAATTAGGAAGTCTCGAATCTCGTGTGCTGCCAAGTGCCGAGGAATGCCTATGAATTCCTCAAAGATTTTTCTCTAGGTGTTTTCCTCATTTCGTAATTTTAAATTTTGAATGGAACATCATGAATGCAAATGGTTCTATCAAGCTATTAGATTCGCATGTTTTTATGTAATAAGATTTGATGATTTGTCTGCTAATACATGTCTTTATGCTGTTCACACAGGTATTCTAGAAGACTTGTTTTTGAAGGAGGGCATATTGTTGACCCAGATCAGGTACTATTATCATCATTTATTTTGGAGGTCAATTTTGTGAGTTGTTAATATTGATATTTTTGCCGCCACAAATTAATGCTGTATTGAAATTTTCTTTCCAGGGTGAATTTCTCTGCCCTGTATGTCGTAGACTGGTCAATTCTGTCTTGCCATCATTGCCTGGTGATTTTCAGAAGGTTTGGAAGGAGCCCATGATTTCAAAAGTTAGTTCAGAAGATTCTGTTGGAAATATAGCTGCATTAAGTGATGGAAGTAATTCTCTTCGGTTGCCACAAGCATTGTCTCTCTTGCAATCTGCTGCAAACATGGTTGAGAAAGGGGACATCTGGAAAACCTTTCCTCTGCACAGAAATGAAAGAGAGAAGCAAAATCTCGTTTCAGTATCTCGTGTGCTCTTTAAAATGTATTATCCAACTAAGCCGGATAAATTCTCAAGATCCACCAGGGCAAATCTTTTCATGATTATGTGGGACACACTTAAATATTCCCTTAGCTCTATGGAGATTGCTGCACGCAGTAACAGGACTAATTTGGGTCCAAATTATAGTGATGGTGCATTGAACAGGGAACTTAGATCTTCAAGTGGATTTGTGCTATCACTGTTGCTAAAGATCGTGCATAGTTTGAGAAGTAAGAGTTCTCTTCACGTGCTTCAGAGATTTAGGGGCATTCAGCTGTTAGCAAGGTCTATTTGTTCAGGAGAATCCACAGAACATCCGAGTAGCCCTAGTGGACGTGAAGGTTAGTTGTGATTTTCACATGTTCAATGTATTGATTGGGTTAGAGTTTTTGAATATGCTGTTAAAATAATACCATTTCCTGTTTTTTTTTATTTTATATCTAATCTTCTTTGGGCTATACTGGTGGTTACGTATTAAATCTTTGTTGCACAGGTGATCTATCGACCATCTTGAGAAAGGTTGAGAAAGAAGTACCATCTCCTGACATACAGTTTTGGAACCAAGCAGCTGATCCTATCCTTATTCATGATGCTTTCTCATCATTGATGTGGGTTATCTTTTGTCTACCTGGCCCTTTTTTGTCATGTGAGGAATCTTTGTTGTCTCTTGTGCGTATCTTCTACATTGTCTCCATAGTCCAGGTATCATGCCTATACTTGATCTGCATTTTGGTTGTTTGATATTTGATTATAATCTGCTTTTCAAATATAAATGCATTACATTGCAGGCTATCCTTTCTTCTTTTAACTCACATCAAAGCATTAATAGGGAAACAAGCTTCCATGATTGCCTAATTACTGACATTTCTAAAGTCTTGGAAGAATCTGGATGGATCCAGCAGTATTTTGTTTCAAAGTGTATTAATCCTAATTGTGATACTATGGATTTAATTCGAAGAATGAGCTTACCTTACTTGAGGAGATGTGCATTACTTTGGAAATTATTAAGCACTTCTGTCTCAGAACCATTCTGCAGTAGGGATGATGAGATGAATGCATCATCTGTTCCCCTTAATGCCTCAGAGGACGCCATGGATGCTCATATACTTGAGCTCAAAGAAGTTCAGAATCTAGAAATGTTTTTCAAGATTCCACCACTGGATGATGTTGTCAAGGATCAAGCAGTACGATCTATAGCTATGAAATGGTTACACCACTTTGAGAAGGAATATAAAGTTTTTAGATCTACGCATGTTTTGTATTCTACTCCTGCAGTTCCATTCAGATTGATGCAGCTTCCTCATGTATATCAGGATCTGATTGAGAGGTTTGTAAATTGTAATTAGTTCTCTTCTGAAATATTTTAGATGTCTATTTATCTTTTTTCATGAAGATTATAGTTAATTGATAAAATTATTGTTCCATTTTGTTCAGGTACATAAAACAACGCTGTATTGGTTGCAAGGCTGTTTTTGAAGAGCCTGCTCTGTGTCTGTTGTGTGGTAGATTATGCTCCCCACGCTGGAAACCATGCTGCAGGTCCTTGATTTGCTAATTTCTTGTTTGTTTATTAACATTATCTTCATAATAAGCACACAGATGCAGGTCTTTTCAATGTCTATTTCTTTAGTTTGACAGTGATTTTATTACTTGTCAAAAGGGAAAGTGCATGTCAAACTCATGCTATGGGGTGCGGTGCTGGCATTGGTGTTTATTTGTCGATCAAGGTATGTCGCCACATATGGGGCTTTTTGGTCATTAATTTTACATATGGTGGTTAAGGTTATTCTTTTTCTCATTGACTGATGATGGTTTGTCATTACAGAGAACTACAATTCTGCTACAAAGATGTGCTCGTCAGGCTCCATGGCCATCTCCCTACTTGGATGCATTTGGTGAAGAGGTAAATGGTTTCACTGCTCTTTGCTAAAAAGTGCAATTATGGAGTCTCTTGTGCTCGATATATTAGTATGGCTGCCTTTTACCCATATTCTAGTTATAAAGGCTACTGAAACATCAGTTTACTTGGTTATACATGGGATACATAGCCTTATGCACTGCACATCTGGGTTGTTCCAGATGCCTAGAAGCTTTCTTGCATTTGCATGCTTACATGCATGAATCACTCTGCTGCTTGAGGCTCTATGAATTCATCAGGATTTGGTGCATGATACTCTCTTCAGATTACCTCTATCTGGTGTAATGATATACTTTTTGGAGCTAAAACAAGGTGCATTTAGATCCCTGGCAATTTTTTGATTATCATGGATGGAATCAAAGGAAGAAGATCCCATGTCTATGAGATCCTGGACTTCTATGATTTATGCTCGACTTTCATGATATACCAAATCCTATTCTGTTTGTGTTTGGCGATGCTGTGGAGATATTTTGTATTCACACACAACACTCTCTTTGAGGCTTTTCATTGGGTTATGTTTCTTAAATTTTAATGTTTGATTTACAATAAATTATGCAGGATATTGAGATGCACAGAGGAAAGCCTCTGTATCTGAATGAGGAGCGTTATGCTGCTTTGACATACATGGTGAGATAATATCTTGTATTTTTATTTCCTCCATCCTTACATCATCAGGATCATCTTCATAGTTGTGAGAGGCGCGTCCCAGGCGAGAGGCCATGGGGCCTCAACCGCCGAGAGGCGGGCAACTTCCATGAGTCGCGCGCCTCTGGCACCTTTGCTTTGCTAAAATAACTTTTTTTTTCTAAATAAAACCCTCATAATTTGGTGCTGGCTGTTTTTTTCCTTAAAATAATACCCTAAAAAGTCATTGTTTTGAATGCTGTTTCAACTTTCAGTTACCTAATATTATTTTAAATTAATGTTTAAAATATAAACTCTCTTCAAAATGCACACTTTGAAGCAAAGTTAGAAAAATTTAGTCGGTCTTTTCTTCTTGATGTCTTTTCTTCCAGTATTGAGGATGATTAGTACTCCCTCCGGTCCATAATGTTTGTCGCAATTGAGAATTTGTTTTGGTCCATAATATTTGTCATGTTAGTATATCAAGAGAGCATTTATTGTTATTTTTCCAAGTTTACCCTTTATTCATTTATTCAAAAATATAATCATATAAATAAAAAATATAATAATAAATGCCAACAGGTTTCAAGATAGGGTTAACATAGTAAAAGTGTCTATAAATTAAGACAATAATTACTTTCTTAATTCTTGTGTCAAAGCCAAATGCCACAAATATTATGGACCGGAAGGAGTAGTTTTTTAAATTAGAATTTAAAAATATGATTATGGTACTTAGTTTTTAATTTAGGTTTTAAAAACTTTTAAAATACATTGGATTTATGACCATTGTACTTTATATATATTTGATTGTATTATTTTTTTCTTTCGGCTTTTTTCCAAAAGGCGGGCGCCTCTCCCCGTGCCTTGGAGCCTTTCGCCTCCAATAATTATGATAACCTTACTGGAGTTCCATGTACTGGAGAAGATAATAGAGTTAGATTGACCCAATCTGATAGTTTTTTTTGGGAACAATCTATTATTCTTGTCCCGACCTAATTTAGTTGTTTGCATTCTGAACCTGTCTTTTGAACTGTCAGATAAGAAAGAAAAAAGGGTTACAGAACACAAACATTTTTATTACTATGTCTGTGTAATCACAATTTAAATGCATTGAATGTGCTTGATTTTTTTTTTGGTTTGTATTGATTCATTGATCATGTTTATCAGGTTGCTTCTCATGGTCTTGATCGCAGCTCTAAAGTTCTTGGACAAACTACTCTTGGCTCTTTTTTCATTGTGTAGCTTGGAAATTCTTGGGGTTGTTGTATGGGTCATTTCTGAGCTTCTCTAATATTTTACTAAGATTTGATAAAATGTTTTTGATCAGATCATGTTTATTTTTGTTTTTGTGCTCATTATTTAATCTGGACATGTTGTGCAGTATATACCTTCTGATCCAATCTGTGTTAAAGAAATTCACATAGTTGCCAAGATAGCCAAATTGTCCATGCCTGCGGAAGAGCCAAACTAGTTCAGAATCTTAGAGACTTAGACCGAGGGTATTGTTAATGTTGAAAAAACTGTACGTACAGAAATTTTGCAGGTATTTTTTAATGGTGTTATTTTCTTTAATATTTATTTGTTAAAAGGTTCTTTTGACATGTAAATAGAAGCACTCCTTCCATTGTGCTTGATCTTATAAGAAAGAATGTGTACCGATGCACCAACTACTTGGAAAATATGCCACCTCTAAAGTACAAACATGAAAACAGGAATATTAACTCTGCGATCTTTTTACCGAGTTCCGAGCCAAAAAATAAATGATTTTTTTTATCTACTTAATTTCCTGGGTTTGTAAAGGCATTTATGTTGCAAGTGTTATAGGGATTGATTTTAGCCCTTATAAATTTATATTGGTGGAATATTGCAGGTGGTTTGGCTCATCCTCTCTACGAGTTAGAGGAGTCGTATCCTTGGCTCGGATTTTCCATGCTTCTGTATACAGTCATAGTGCATTAAAAGGCGCTTCAGTCATTTTTACCTGATAGCAGTTTCTCACCTCAATTGTGATGTCGGTAGATGGTGAGCTCTACTTGACTTGTATAGCTATATCATATATGTTAAAATATGCGGAAAGAATAGCTGATAGTGCAGTCTTATCGTCTCCTTTAAATTTCATTTTTTCCTTTCAAATGTTTCTCCTTTTGTTAATGATACTCGGGCGGCTGGTTTCTTTTGCTGGTGGTGATAGGGTGGATAATCGGTAATCTGTAATGTAAATGCTGTATATAGTAGCTGTTATGATTCTTCATGTCTCTGTCTTTGAATGTCTTCCCATTTATTTTTAGCTCCTTTTTGGGGACGTTAATCCGGCTTAAAGTTTGAGCTGTTGTCTTATTTTTTTCTTTGTTTTCTTTTGTGGGTTGGTTGGTAAAACTTAATAGCTTATTTGTTAACTTTGCAGCCCCGGCCAACTTGACATGATTTTAAATTGATGGCCACAGTAGTATTTCTGAATTAGACAGAAATTGGAGGTTTAATCATAACTGGCAGACATACCGAATTTATCATAGGGTTAATTGCAAATGCATACACGAACTTTACCCTCATTTGCAATCACAGTAAAATTTTGAAATTTGACAATGTCAGTAACCACCTTTTATTTTTTGGCAAATTGGTACACCGACCAATCACGCAACGACACATGGCGGTATATTACAATGTCCATGTTAGTGTTTTTCGTGTTTGGTGTATCGATTTGCCAAAAGTGTAAAGTTGGTTACTAATATTGCCAAGTTTCAAAGTTTATGTTGTAATTGCAAATTAGGGTAAAGTTCGTGTATGAATTTGCAATTAACCTTTTATCATATCCTTGTAAAATCAAAAGGAAACAATTTTATAATTATAAATTTATGGGAAAAGAGTCTATGTCCTTAAGATTTGACTCGAGGATCAAGTAAACTCTCAATGTCAGAAAAAGTTTAAATATGCTCTTAACACATTCAAAAGTAAACAACCAGGTCTCTCAATTTTTGACAATCAGGCCTCAAACGTCTCATTTATGAGTCAAACTCGGGGTTTGATTGTTCACTTTTTAAAAATGTTAGGGGCATATTTAAACCTTTTTTAACGTTCGGAGCTCACTTTATCCTGTAGACAATTGTTAATGGTATAAATGATCCATTTTCCTAAATTTATTAAACGCAATTTCATTGAAATAGTATGATTTTTAATAGTGCATCAAATGTTTTTTCTTAATATTTTTTAATGGCTTAATTATTTAAAAATCATTCACGTTGAATTTTTTTCTTTGTTTACGCCTCTATGTTGGAAAAAAAATCAATTGCACTCTTTTTTTGGGTTTTTAGGTCTCATCTCTATTTTAGAGCATTTTGACCTTTTTTTTATTTAAAAAAAGTTTAAAATAATTTTTTATTTTAATTTATATACTAATTACAAGTAATGTATTAATTATACAAAAACACATTTTTTCTTAAAAAATTCAACTAATAATAATGGTTTAATTTATAAAAATAACCAATAATTTTTAAAATTTAAAATTGTAAAAACATTAAATTTATTTACATTTTTTCAAAAAAATAATTTAATTTTCTCTTCGAACGAGAAGACCGGATTGCTCCGAGCCGAGCTGCTCGTCCTTCCATGGAAGGAGGAGCAGCAGATCTCTCCTCATTCCATTGAAGAAGGAGCAACAGATCTGCTCCTTCTTCCATGGAAAGAGGACGCACACTTGCTTGGAGGAGCCCGAGGAGGAGCTGCTCCTCCTCCCTTAAGAAGAAGAGCAGCAACTCCTATTAGGCAAGGAGGAGGTTTCTCCTCCTCGTTTGAGAATCGAAAAAATATATAAAGAGTAAAAAATTAATTTTTTCTGTAAAAAATTTTAATGACGGGTTTGTAAATCAGAAATATATGGTAGTGGATTAGAAGTGTTTTTTTTTATTTTTTTTATAGATTCTTTAAAAACAATTAATTATTAGGACTTATTTGAATATTTTTAAAGTTAGATGACTTGTTTGTATTTTTTCAAATAAAAAAAATATTTCCTTTCTACTTAGTACTCCCGCCGTTCCAAATTGATAGGCAGTTTTGGACAAGCACGTGTATTAAAAAATTTAAGTTTTTTAGATAAAATGAGTTAATACATAAAAAAAAAAACCGTACTTGCCCTCATTTAATATATAATGGTAATTTTTGTCTTTTAGTGACTTTTGTTATCTTTTCAAAATATTCCCTATAATTAATGAGGGTATATTTGACAATTACTTAGTAAGATAAATATCTAGTGCTTATAATTTGCAAACAAAAAATTGAAATAGTATCAATTTGGGACGGAGGGAGTAGTTTTTAATGTTTTCGTCCTTAAATTAATTAAATCGTCAATTATACCCTTATTTTGGTAGAGACGAAACCTAAAACTCAAAAAAGGTGCAATTGTTTTTTTTTTTAACGTGGGGATGTAAATGAAAAAAAAGTTCAACGTGAATGGTTTTTACGTAATTAGACCTCTTTTAAAATTCATCAGAATATCATTAAATTAAGTTTGAAATAGTTATACTTTGTAAGTTTGAAAATCATTTTTGATGATTTGATATGAGAAAGGCAATTATATGTAACACATGAGCTATTTGATTTGTAGTTTCTTTTACGAAAGTTAAAAATAAATCTAAAAGTGTATTGCTAGCAAAAAATTTGGGTAATCTACACAAATCCCCTAAAAGAGTCTCTTTCTATTGTTTTTACCTCACAAAAATAAAATATGCGGAAATCACTCAAAAAACAAAAACAATTTTCATAAATCCCCCAAAACCTCAAATTAAGATAAATTCATAACAAATAATACAACTATACCCTTGCACATAGATCTACAAATTTCTATTCTCAATCTACTGTTTCACTTTCCCCGACCACCAACCAATGCCACATGTTTCCGGCCACCGACCACCGGCTCTACGGCATCGATTACTTACTCTCTTCCAATTTCCACCAATAAAAAAGTGCACAGCAAAGCAAACAACAACAATCAAATTTAGAAAAGAAATTGTCCATTCAATTTGAAGAAACAACTGCTAAAGATATTTAGAACGCATCTTTCCGGTACCGGCCATAGCAACGAGCGTATCTAGAAAGCTTGCGAGAAGAGACACAAAGTTAAAAATTGAAATGGCGGAGGAACAAGTGAGGAAGAGACTGAGTTCGACGAGTTCGGGCATGATTGGCGAGACCTGAGAAGTGCGGTGCATAATATATGGTGGCGGAGGACCAGTCAGTGAAATTGAGAGTATAGCTATCGTTTTTCTTTTTAGTGACAAGTTGTTGGGGCTTTGATTTTGAAGTTTGTGTAGAAGTGGGAGAGAAAATGGTTTGAAAGCCATGTGGGTGCTGTGTTGCGCGTGAATCAAGGTTGACTAGCAGTGGTAGGTTTAGTTTTCAATGCGTTAAAGCACTTTTCAAGATGTAATTGTTTAAATAAATAATTATTATATCTTTAAATATAGTAAATTTAATCAATTAAAAAAATTGACAGTAATAGGATCTTATTTTGGTTAGCCATTTCATAAAAAGATTTATAAGCTGCAATTTAATTGTATTATCAATAAAAATTATTAGTTCGGTTTACATTCAGTTTATAGTCATTTATATTTGGTCAGTGTAACTTTATGCTTAATTTATTTTATAGTAGGTTACATCTGGTTCACATCAGGTTAATTTTTGATTTTATAGACTGTCAAATACATTTCACTTAAAAGAGATATTCAGTTTGTATATTACACTAAATTTCAAAATTCTCTCTATATAAAATGTCAATTTAAGATTGTAAATAGTAGCCATATAAATTTTATAGTTTAGTTCATATAGGTTCACATCTGGTTCACATCAGGTTGATTTTCGGTTTTATAGACTGTCAAATATATTTCACTTGAAAAACATATTCACTTTATGATTACACTAAATTTCAAAATTCTCTCTATATAAAATTCCATTTAAGATTGTAAGAGCAGCAAGACAAATTTTATTAAAAATTAAATTAAGATAATTCAGTTTTGATATAGGTTCACATCTGATTCACATCAGGTTGATATTCGGTTTTATAAACTGTCAAATATATTGCATTTAAAATAAATATCCAATTCGCGATTAAACTAAATCTCAAAATTCTCTCTATATAAAATGTCATTTAAGATAAAGAACATCAAGACAAATTTTATTAAAAATTGAATTAAAGTAGTTCAGTTTTGATATAGGTTCACATCAGGTTGATTTTCGGTTCATATTGAATTCATATTGAGTTCACATTAAGTTTACATTCAGTTCACTTATAAATTTAATTTTTTATAGTCTAAATTATCACTAAATTAATTTAATTAGAATAAATAAATTTTAAATTTATAAACAATTTAAATACTGAATACTAATTTAAGTTAAGAATAATTAGGAAATTCAAATAACAATTTTTAAAAAGTTCAAATACTATCGGTGTAATTTAAAATTTATCATAGTTTACAAAAAAAGTTTTCTTTGGATTGACATTAAATTTAAATTAAGTTGACATTATATTTATATTAACTTTATTCTAAATTTACTTAGAGTTTACATTTTATTCATACTCAGTTAATATTTGGTTCACATTCAGTTCATATTTTCACATTGAGTTCACATTAAGTTTAGATTTAGTTCACTTTATGAATTTAATTTTTATAGTCTAAATTATCAATAAATTAATTTAATTAGAATACATAAATTTTAAATGTATAATCAATTTAAACACTCAATACTAGTTTTATTACAACCACATATCCGACCACGACTACCTCGGGTCCGACCATCAAACTACTATATTTTTCAATTTTAACAAGTGAAATATTTTATTAGTCTTACTCATGTATTAATAAAGAGTGAAAAATATAGATATATGTATAGTTTTTTATTTTTTTATTTTATTTTACAAATTAATATATTTAATAATTTTAAATTTTCAATATCCTTATATTTTTAAAATTTAAAATTATAATTCATCATTAAGACCCTTAATTAAATTTAAGTGTGATATGATGATAAAATTAGAAATTTAAGAATCAAATTAATTTTAAAACAACACTTGAGAATCTTTTTACACTTTATACCATTTTGGTATATCTTGTTCCTTTTGTATAGGTGTGCAAGTGTAGAAATGAACAACAGCACCAGTAGAGAAGAAATTGAGCAGTCCCGTTGAAAGCCACAATCAAATTAAACAACTCAAATGTTTACTCCATGGGAATCTCCAATGACAGCATGAATAAGAGCAGTTGTAACAAGTATCGATGCAACGAGTTGCACCGGCAGTCCGATGTTCCGGCTATCGGCCACTATAGATCTGATGTTCCGGCAGCCAACCACTGGAGGTCCGACCACCAGTAGTTAACCCGCGATGGTCCGACCACCGAACAGATCAGACCCGACCTAGACCAAATCACTGTACAGAAAATAGAGGAAATTATTGTGAAAAAATTGAAGTTACTGGAGGAAGAACATTACGGAGAAGAAGGAAAAATAATTCAGTATAATAAATGGAGAAAAATTATGAGGTGTAGTAAGAAACACAGTAGGTAATATACATCTAGGGACAAAGTAGGAAGGGTAATTATAAAGGGGTAGGCATAGAAACTTGTTTTAAAAAAAGAGGGATTTTTAATTAATTTTTTTTTTTGAGTCACTAATGTAAAATTTTGAGTTTTTGGGTTATATGGTGACATTAACTCAAAAAAATTCGATAAAACCGTTTCGCCGTTTGTAATTAGATTTTTGAATGACTTGTAATAATCATAACATCTAATTCAATCACCACTTTAACCAAGTCAATGCTTTTTAAATGCCCAATTTTATTTGAGGAGAATGAACTAGTCTTCCTTTGATTAAATTAATAATAAAAAATTAAAAATGAAGGATCACTTCACTTTAAGGGTGTCAAAATAGATTGGCGGGTCGTGTGTTCGTGTCGTGTCGACCCACTCTGTTGACACGATTAGAGTCAACACGAACGTCGTGTCACACGACACGACACGATTAACACGTTAAGATAAATGGATAACACGATTAACACAATTACACGGCTAACACGACACGACTAACACGATCCACTTAACATTTAAGAATTTTTTAAATCATATAAATAAAATTTTAACCTCAAATTTATCAATTAATTTTCAAATTATAAAATTTTAATATAATTAATTTATTTTTATATTAATATAATTAATTTAGTAATTTATAATATATTTTTTACAGCTATAACTATTTTATTTTTATATTATTATAAATAATAGAATTTATAAACGGGTTAGGTGGGTCAGATGAGTTCGCGAGTCAACCCGTGACACAACCCATTTATTTCGTGTCATAAACGGGTTGACATGTTTTCAACACGAACCCGCAAAACCTCAACCCGGATTCGCCAAACTTACGGGTTAGGCGAATCGTGTTATCGTGTCATGACCCATTTTGACACCCCTACTTCGCTTCCTCAACTTGGCACAAAATATCAAATATGTCCAAATTGAAAAAACCGGATTACTTTTATCTTGAATTTGTCAAAACCGGTAAAAAAAACTCATATGCTAACATGACACCTTAATTTGAGAGTGGGTTACTAATTAATTATAAATTACTCTAATTAATCATATTAAAATACTTATTAATTATAGTTTTATCCTAATTAACTTAGGGGTCTTTTTAGACTTTTTTTCCAAAAAAAATCAATTTTTTTCTCAATTTCCGGCGAGGGAACTCTCCTCGCCGGAAAAGAGGAGTTGCTGTTCCTCGGTCTGTTTTTTAGAGAATAGACCCACCGTCTGTTCTTTAGAGAACAGCCGACGGTCTGTTCTTTGAAGAACAGACCCGGATCTATTCTCTGAAAAACAGACCCGGATCTATTCTCTGAAAAACAGACCCACGGGTTTATACAAAATTTAAAAAAATGTAATTTTTTTGGCTAAAAATCTACAAATAATTAATTTTTTTGTTAAAAATTTAATTTGGGGATTAATTTGTCATGTAAAATTTTAAATTAAAAGGGATAAATTGTTGTTTTTAATTATTAGGTGTTAATTTAAAATGTTAAGAAAGAATTAAGATCATTTTAAACTTCTTGTCATTAATAACCACTTAGGATAAAAAAAAACCACTATTAAAACCGGAGAGTGTGTCTCACTCTCTTGGGTGAGAGTGTGGAGGGATGTTTTTGATACGATTTTGCCAAGTTCATGATACAAGTGATATTTTTTCCCCAATTTGGACGTTTTTGATACTTTATGCCAAGTTGAGGGGGTAAAATGATCCTTTGTTCAAAAGGAAAAAAACCCAGCTAAGTAGCTGCTATTCTGTTTCGATTTTGTTATAACAATAATTTATTCATCAAATTTATTATACGCTAAAAGCATGTTCAGATCACATTCACACCTCTTGCTGCCAGCTAAGCACTGAGATAAGTTGATGATACTGAGAAGAAAGTTGCCGTTGTTATGCTTATTGGCACGAGCGGAGGGTGCAGGTCCAGAAAATATATTTCAACTCAAAATTAAAATATACAATTCGGTTGTTGATCACATCAACATAATTATGTAGGATCAACCTATCATCTATTTTTAATAGAAAGCATTTAGAAATAAAGAAGAATACCTATGTCGAATTTCCAAGATATTTGTAGTCCCTAAAATATGATAACCTCTATCTTGTCCACACGAATATGCTTCCGATTGAATCCTAGTCCCGAAGTGAATCTTTCGATTTTCTCTTGTCGAGAGACTCAAAGCTCAACTTTTTCTTTAATCACTTCCTTTTTCAAATGCTCGAAAACTTCCCAAATTATTGTTGGCTTAGTGTTTATGAACATGTGCAAATTTGCACTTGAACATTCTTTAAGCAATCCTAACTTTATCAAAGCTACCATTTAAACTACTTCAAGTTGTGCTTATAAATTGTTGATTAGCTTTAAGCCATTGCTAAATTCAATAAGCACATATGAATCCCATGCATATTATTTGATTCTCAATTAAAAGATTAACCTTTTCACATACACATTAGCTATCCTTTCTCTTAGGCACGAGTGAGTATAGTATGTAAAGGCAACTCCACTCCTGTCCTCATGGCACACACCTTGCTAAGTGTCACACGCTTAGATTTATAAGTGTCATCTAAGGTTAAATGTCAACACACTTTCATATCATAAGACACATAACTTGCTCATATATTATCAAAACAAAGACTTGTTGTTTGGACTAACACTTATTCCGTGTTCATAATTCTCATACAATTAGTGAATATCCAACATGAATTATTCCACTAATTATGTATTAGCGTTAAGTATTATTAATTCCACTAATTAATCACTTTTAAGCCACTAATCACTTAACTTGGCTAGAGTACAATTAGATTTGTATTAATTTATAACTCTTATAAATTAGTCTCTAAATTGAACTTTGTTTTTAACGTAGATCAAATTTTGAGTATGCTAGTATCTATTTTAAATTTAATCTTTCGTAAAACAATCGGTTGCACAGTCTATTTTGTGTTACTAACCAGAATCATGTTTAGATAGCAATGAGAGAAGTAAGAAACAACTTTCTTATCTTTAATAATTAAAAATTCTATTTAATTATTAGCTCTTGTAAATTGTGAGTAACATCTAACAACATATCACGACTATTAAAATTTGGAATAAATGTTCGATGCATTCTAATTGATAGCTATTTTGAAAATGATCATTTGTTTTCCAGACATAGTTTGTCTCAATTAAGAAAAATAAAGAGGCATCAATTAAGAAAAATAAAGAGGACATACGCCATCAGAAATGCTATAAATTAACCACTCTTTCCAACAATTAGAAGACCGATATGCATTATTTGGTTCAAGGGTTCCCATGTTTTTTTTTTTTTGGATAATCACTCATAAGACCAGAAGGAACATTAATGATTTAATCTACACCATTCATTATGTAAGAAATAGTGTAGATTAATTAATCCATTTTAAAATTTCAAAACTCAATATGGAACCAAAAAATTTACTCTATACCCCTGGTCTAGAGTTTGTCCAAGTATTATATTAGTCAAATTACAAAAGCCTAAGTACCACGGAAATGGAAATGCAAGATGCAACTTTCTCAAAGTTTCCGTGCTTCCTAGACAAACAATTAGGTCGTTGCTCCAAAATCCATCGAGCAAGTTAAATGTCATAGAAAATCAATAAGGCTGTGAACACAAAATAAGAAGCCACTTTAGCATTCTTTCGAGTAATCGTAAAAGTGGAGTCTATACAATACAATGGTGTTACACTTGGAACTAATTGAAACCTATCATCTCTTATTTCTGCACATACCAGACACCTAATTCTTTCTTTTGCTCATCATAACTATCGTCTATCTATGTAATATGTAAGAAAAAAAGACATTTGAAGAAGAAATAAGAGTCGAAAGAATTCCAAAATATACAGGAAAAGGATGGAGTGCACACATTTGCAAGATGATTGATCCGAGTGGTATTGAAGTAAAATGTCACGATCAAACTGCTTCACAATATTCAAAGTTCAATTTCCATGAAGAGGATTTTGTTAGCCAACTCCAAGTGTATGAGCATTCTGCATCCCTGAAAACAGTTAAATGGAGGCATCAGAATACGTATGAACTGTGTCATTATTTGCACATTATTTTCTTAAATAGAATGCGAAAAACCAAACATATCATCGAGCAGAGAGTTCAACGGTTAACAGTCGGCTATTTAAAGCTAATAAGAAAGAAAACCAAGTGTGCAGATTGTTCATCGGCTTCGCCCCTTCTGGACAATATCAATTCAATGCATTCAAAATTTTAACAAGACAAAATTCTAATTCCAGTTTTCTTAGCAATACCTCTATTGCAGATCTACAAGTTCATACAAGATGTGCATTCTCTTTCAGATTCAACCAATCAAATGAACATTGTGTATTCAATACAAGATAACATGCAACAGTCGAAAGGGAATTACAAACAGGCAATTTTTCGTCAAAATTTGGGTTGGAAAGACCCAACCACATGTCGGTTTTTGAAAATAAAAAGATTAGAGAAGAACTTTGTATAGCTTTTATATTGTTGCAATTAAAGGAGGGTCAATAAACCAGAAAAGCTTATGATGTATTCGCAAATTTACCAGTCGTAATTGACTGGAACGTTGTGTGCATTACAATAAACCTTACAGCTGAGTGGTCTAAACAAACCAAGTGGGTTGGACAAATTTAGGTTCTCCTTTATTTTAAATTTAATAATCATTTGTCTTAAACAGGATTTCCCCTTTAATACTCATAGAATAGTAATGAAGGCTAGACATGTTATAAACCGGAATGACTCGATATTATAGTAGAACACCCTACTGTATGATCTGTACTGATATGAGAGCGTGAATGCATTAAGGCACCAGTCATACAAATTTTTTTCTTTCTTATGAAAATAGATACTTATTTTAAACTGTTACATGCAGCATATTAGTCTGACTTCCAGAATTGATATTTTTCCTTATGACCTGATTTGATCACTAAACTTCCCCAAACTTCATTCAAAAATAGATATAAAATGATAAAAGTGTATGATTTGATTAAAAAAATCTTCATTAGACTTTTACTTGTGTAAAAATATGGTAAATATGATCTCATGAAAGTAGAGCAATTATACAAATTTTTGTATTGTATATTTTCTACAATATTAAATAGTTAACTAAGACAACAACAAAATAGTCCCTTAAAAAACAAGAAAAAACCTTAAAATTGCTGTCAAATCATTTCGAGAGCTTTTGACAAATAAGCATCAAATTTCCGATTATTTAATAACATAATTTAACCAGAAATCCTTTTTTAACTAATGATCCTCTCAAAATTACTAAAATTTCTGACGCATCTACGCTAAACAGTTTGTTAGTGCGGGATCCAACCAAAAGATATACCTGTCTACAAATCAACTTATCCATCCTAGTGGTCACAAAATCCATGGTAAAGGTATAAACAAGTAATTTGAATATAACGCTTAGAACAACATAACTGGAAAATTTGTTTGTAACTTACAGGTTTTGGTTAGGTCACTCCCAACTTTGCAGCATGAGAACAATCGTCAGTGACAAGTGAACTTCCATTTGCAGATAATCCCACAGATTTGGCACCATCACATCTGTCCTTGTCAAAAGTGAACTCCAGTTGTCGCTCTACAGACTTAAAAACAGCAGTTCTTTTGGATTTCAACCTGTATGGAGGAGATGCGTTAAAAGCTTTTCCATCAGGCCCAATGGTGCTAATATCTGGTACTAGAGGACTGTGATGAAGACTTCCGTTTTGAGACTCTGTCTTCTCATGAGTATCTTTAGCTCTTCCGCAATCACTAGGCACCTGTAGCCTTCCCTCGGCAGATCCCTGACATACTTTTCCACTTTTACTTTGAAGCAGATGTATGTCACTCCCCGTTTTTCTTTTTCTAAATATGGATGGAATGTTGGGAAAGCTCTTGGCAGCAATTCTCAGTATAGATTCAGGGCTTTGGGAACTTAAGCTATTACTCCTCACACAAGGTGGAGTGAAGAAACTAATAGGAGAAGCAATAGGGGTAGAATGATGCTCATGCTGGACATGACGGCTAACAGAAGGATCCAAATCTATGGTGGTACAAGTTTCAAATTTTGGTGGCTCATAATACAAAGAACCATAAGTTGATATTCCAAAGTGCAATCGAGACCCAGCAGCTGTGTCTTTACCAATTCCATAGTTGATCCCATTACTTTTGCATTTTTTTAGCGACTCTGAGTCACAGCAACTAAGATCTGCATTACATGACTTAGATTTATATTCTACACCTTCAGAATCAGTGGACTCGTTTGGAAGAGCACTTGATGAAGTTGCCATATCTCGCACCAGAGCTGATGACTCTAACCGATCCTTACCATCTTCTTCTAGCTTACAAGCATCAGTAGTTCCTGATGAAGTTTGTGCCATCGAATCAGATTCTTTGTTTATGTTGAAGACGGAAAGTATATTCATATCTTCGTTTCCGATTTGGTTACCATTGTTCACGACTAATGGCAATTTCCGTGAAGAAAAAACATCACTCTTTATAACTGGAGGAAGTCTTCCTGTAGCCAAGTAGAAATCTAATTTTTTCTTCAAGGAACTATTCCAATGATTCTTAATAGAATTATCGGTCCTGCATAAAGAAAACTGATTGAATTCAAGATTTAATTTGATGTTGGTTGCAATTGCTATTTTACTACTCACTGATATACTTCCTGTGACTGTTATCAGTTCCTACCCTAATGCCTTCCTACTTGCACAGAGAAGAAAACATTTCAATTCTTCCCCACTAGTTATACTTGTCTGTTTCTCCTTGTGTTAAGTAGGGGATGATTTACAGACATGGTAAACTTAATTCCAAGGTAGTTAACTAATAAATTTGTATCTGTCTACCAGATCCAATTACATTGTAGATATGGTAAATTAAGCAATGGCCATCTTTACAGTCCGAAAAACAGCTTTCACTGCCATATTTCCATCGAATCAGAATAGAACTATCCAACTGATGGAACTACTTCAACCGAAATAAAATAATTACCTAAATAATTTAAATTTTCATTCAAAGTTCACCATTTATTCGAATTATTCGAATGACTAAAACAATTTTATATCAGCATGAAATCAAATAAGATAGCTACACGTATAAGATATGCGGAAAAGTCCTTAGAATTTCACACTTCAGCATTTTAAAACTGCATATTTTGCACTCGTTTATGATTTTCTAGAATAAACTCAAAACTTTCATATCTCTACTACCTTGCAAATGCAGTCTTACTAACTTTTGCAAACTTGACAGAATGTGAAACAAAAGCATAATTGTGCTGGGATTAAATTCTCTCGCATGACCTCACAATAAAGCAAGAATGCTTACCTTCCAGGCAGAACTTTAGCAATTTCAGCCCATTTGTTCCCATGTACGCGATGGCAATTCATGAGTTCCATTTCCTCCTCTAATGTCCAAGCGTCCTTTTTTATATCAGGATTCAAATGATTGTGCCACCTGTAAATAATTGAATATAATTCACACATATAAAAAATCAATCACCAATTCAATATTTTTTGCTCTGCACAATGCTTTACCTTAACATGAAAAACTATAAAGCCTATAAAGTCGATAATCACTGTTAGCATGCAAATGTACTGATGGAGGTTAGAGCATTGGTCTAGTGGTATAAAATTACAATAGCGGCAACAAATGAAAGCAATGCAATCTTTAACAATATCACTATAGATTCATCTTCAGAAATTAAGATCACCTTTCTCGACATTGTTTCCCTATACGACCGGGCAAAGACTTTGCTATGACAGACCATTTTGTGGGTCCATATTTTTCCACCAACTCTGTAATTTTATCATCCTCCTGCAGAGAATAAAAGGAGAAAAGTTCACTGGTTTGAGTTCTGGTGTACAAAGAGATAACAATACAATGCTTGCATTACAGCCTACAAGAAGAGATAGAATCACACAGAGAATCAGGGTTAGGTGTCAACCTCTTGGGTCCAAGGTCCTTTAACAAGATCAGGATTAAGAACCTTCTGCCATCGATGCAGGCATTGAACTTCTGATCTGTCCGGGAAAAACTCAGCTGCGTGCACATACACATTCAAATATTAATATGACAGTCTTTTAGAATAATAGAAGAGAGTATTAAATTGCCGCACAACCTATCAGGAATAAGCACATATTTCCATCTATGCAATTGGTGCAAAATCTAGCAATGGAGGAAAAACAAAGCAGGTTTGTTGATTTCTTAAATCTATTTAAAAGAATCTTTCTCATCTCCACTTTGCAATAATTTCAGCTAGCTCAAGAAAAGACATCAACATATTCCAAAACTAATGGTACAAACATAGAAATCTATGTATTACCTAATGCTAAATTACTTATGCTACAAAAATCATATCATTCCACATCAAACATCAAAAATTCTTTAGGCAGTAGAGCTTATTCTCCAGAACAATTAAGCAACAAAACCATTCGATCATAGAGTCTTACATGATTGTTGGAAATTTACAAAACCATTTTTGATCAATTCATAATTCACCTAGCTCAAGTACCATTCTGTTTGAACAAGCACATCATTGCTCATAAACAACACTAAAGTACAGTAAAATACATTATACCAAAATATAATAAAAGCAAATTCATTTCTCCGCAGAAATTAATGGTTTTAATAATGAGAGACCATAGGATAGATAGAAACCTATTTTCTTCCAACTCTTTCCCTTAAAAGCAGCAACAGCATTTCTTAATGTCTCATCCTGTAAAATGTTAAAGTTGTAAGACAACTGTTTTAGGAAAAGCACAGTAATAGAGAATATTCTATAAACAGATGGCATCTGAGCGGATCTAAGATTAGTTATATTAAAGCTAGTTAATTTGAACCAAATTTATATCCAAATGCACAAGCATTGTCTATTTCTAATTGCAACGCCTTTAATACTATGAACATGCATCAAATTAATAAGGACTAGAAAAAGTGAAGAGGCCAATGAACAAACATAAATACATATAAAAAAAAGCCTTCCTACAATTAAATCAGTCACATTGCCTAACCTTCTTAGAGTCCTTTTTCTTTTCTAATCTACGATGCAGCATATAGGACTCAAAATAAGTCAACGAAACAACAAACCTCCTCTGGAGTCCAGCCACCTTTTGCTCGCCTTATTGGCCCCGTTGTCCTCCTGCAATCCAAAAAATTCAGATCACAAATCGGAAAGATTCCACCAGTTCGAATGCAATACAAATTCACTAAAATCCAATGCAAGCTTCATAAGAAGTACACTAGAGCAAACAAACTAGCTACAAAGACTTTCTAATCACAACTTTCTGATGAGAGAATCGAAACGGAAGTTAAACAATAGTAACCTATGAGTCGGTGAAGCTGTTGCCGGGCTCGATACTGCAGGAGATTTAACAATAGCACTGCCACTACCTTCCGATAAAGATGAGCTCGAAGCAGCTGTTGATTGCTTATTCTCAAGGCAGCACTCCTCGAACTTCACCTCATCCATATCCTCTTTCTTCTACAAGCATCTCTAAAACCCATAATCAAACCATTAAAACAAACCAAAATTGAACAGAGCATAAACCCTAGAGAAAAATAACTGATCCCAATCCTCAAAATAGAAAAACCCTAACACCCAAATCACCAAATACAAATATAAACCAAACCCGGATCTTGAAAACAAGCACTTAGATCAAAACCAATAAAAAAACCACATCTAATTCTAGGGTTTCAAATTAAACATAACGGTCAAAAAATACATAAACAGTCAACAAACACAAAAAGAAACAAACTTTCAATACCAAAGCTCATAATTCAGCAAAAATGATTCAAAAACACAATCAAAAACAAGCTCACCTCTGATTCTAACAAACTGGCGGGAATCAGACTGTAGCTCATCGAATAATAAATGAAAAAAAAATACAAAAACTTTATAAAAAAATACAAAAAAAATTTCACACAAAACACGAATTAAAAGACCAAAAAAATAAATTAAAAGCTTTGCTTTATTCGCAAAAACCTCGCCCGTTGAAACAGAAGAAAAGGAGAATAATTTCTTAAATACAAACAATTACTATAAAGAAAGTCTCTCAGTAAAGATTTTATATGTAACGAATATATTTTTGCAACCTTCCGTCTCCGTTACTTAACGTTTTTTAGAGACTTTCTTTGTTTTTGTTGCTGTCGGTTTGACGGACGTTAACGGCGTTGGGGACCAAAGTTTGAACCTCAAACGGCACACGAAATTTTAATTATGATATATTTTGTGTGTTAATTGTCGAAGAAGTTTGTGGTTGAATAAGGACGGTAAGCTTCGCGGTTGTTTTTGAACCGTTGGATTGGAAGGGGAATGGTCGACGTTTAATGTTGGTGTTTTTTTAAAGAAAGTAAACGTTTTATTTAATTTTGGATTAACTCATTTTAAAATTCTTAAAGTATACGTTGTTTATTGAACAAAGGATCACTTTACCCCCTGAACTTGGCGCAAAGTATCAAAAACGTCAAAATTAGCAAAATGGGGTCACTTTTACCCTGAACTTGTCAAATTTGGTATAAAAACCCCACTGCCCACTCTCACTTAAGAGAGTGAGATACACTCTCCGATTTTCAAAGTGGTTTCGGTTTCTTAAGGTGGTTTTTGATAGAAAAAGGTTTAAAATAGTCCTAATTTTTTTTAAACGTTTTAAATTAATACCTAATAATTTAAAAAAAAAAACAATTTAATCCCTTTAATTTAAAATTTTATATGACAAATTAACCCCCAAATTTTATATATCTAACAAATTAATTTCCAAATTAAATTTTTAACAAAAATATTAAAACTTTAAAATTTTTTAATAAAAAAAAATTAAGTTCTAAAAGACCCACAGATCTTGATGAACAGACCCACGAGTCTTGATGAACAGACCCACGAGTCTTGATGAACAGACCCATGGGTCTGTTCATCAAAGATTTGATGAACAAAAATGTTCATCAAAAGATGAACAAAAATTGTTCATCAAAAGATGAACAGACCCATCTGTTCATCATTTGATGAACAAATTTTGTTCATCAAAATGATGAACAGACCCATCTGGGTCTGTTCATTTTCTTCAAATGAAGAAGATGAACAGACCCAGATGGGTCTGTTAAACGAGGAGCGGATCCGCTCCTCGTTTGGGCGAGGAGCAGATCTGCTCCTCGCCTGAGGAGCAAATCGCTCCTCAGGCGAGGAGCGGAGCTGCTGCTCCTCCTCGGAAAAGAGGAGCAGCAGCCTCCTCGCCAGAACTGTAAAAAAAATTTGAAATTTTTTTGGAAAAAATCTAAAAAAGCCCTTAGATTAATTAGGGTTGAATTATGATTAGTTAATATTTAATTATAATTAATTAGAATAAATAATGATTAATTAGAATCTCACTCTCCATTTAAGGTGCCACGTCAGCATAGGGGTGTTTTTGTACCGGTTTTGTCAAGTTCAGGGTAAAAGTGATCCGGTTTTCCTACTTTGGACGTTTTTGATACTTTGTGCCAAGTTGAGGGGGTAAAGTGATTCTTTGTTCGTTTTTTATTTAAAAAACCCCTCAACTTTAAATTAGCTCTCTTTAGCTTCTATTTTTTCATTTTTTTTATATCTATAGGCCTTCTATGGATGTTCGTTAAAAAAATTACACGCATTTGGCAGACATCCATCGAAGGGCCTCTAAATATGAAAAATGAAAAGTTAGAGGCCGGAAATAGCTAATTGAAGTTGAGGGATTTTTTAAATAAAAAAATATATATTTTAAGAGCTTTAAAATGGATTAATCCATACTTATTTATATAAATTAAATATATTTTTGATTCTTTTTTTTACATTATGGCCATAATATCTCAGATAAAATTTAGACGTGTTTTATAAATTTTTAGCATTCAAAAATTATTTTATTTTTTAAATAGAATTTTAGAGATCTTTTCAAAGTTTTAGGGACTTCTAAAATCGAAAACTCAAAGATGGACTACTTACTCCTCGCCCTAAATCATTGGCCCAATATTTTTGTCACATTTTATCTCCCGGCTTTAATATTTTTGTAATTTACACATCTTAATTTATATAATATTTATTTTTATATCTAAATTAGCCTTTTCTATTACATTTAGACACATTTTATTAGTTAGCATGACAAACTAAAAATCTTATACTATATATCAAATCTTAGAATGGAGAAATCAGAATCGTGTAAATATATAGCATTTTCAATATATTACTATTCTAAAAGAAATTGAATGATTCAATTCGCTTAATTTAGAACAAATAAAACTAGAGAAAATTAGGATAAATACTCCATTTTTACAAATAATTTGATTTCCTACCTCAATAAAGAAAAGATAAAGAAAATACCTCACTCTTTTATTGTTTTTATTTTTTTACTCTAAGACATGTTTATATTATAATTATACCTAACTTTATTATTATTTTACTCTTAACCATATTTTTTATACTCTAAGTGACAACAGCTGTCACTTTTTTCTTTTCTTTTTTTCTCTCTTTCTTCTTCTTCTTCTTCTTCTTCTTCTTATTCTTCTTCTTCTTCCTCTTCTTCTTCTTCTTCTCTATTTGTTTTTTCACGCCATTTTTCTTCTTCTTCTTCTTCTTCTTCTTCTTCTTCTTCTTCTTCTTCTTCTTCTTCTTCTTCACTATTCCGCCATCAGTCCGCCACTGCTTCGCCATCATTCTATTGTCGCTTTATCGTTCTTTTCATATTTGATTTTAGTGATTTTTGCTTAATTCGTGGTAATTAATACGATTTATGTTAATTTTCATATATAAATAAATTACTCTTTGATTTTTTTTAATTTTATATCTAAAAATCTGCATGAAGAATGATTTATGATGAAAAAAACGATTTTCTGCACAAAAAAAATAATTTTTTGCAAAAAAAACTGCATCTGATTATCATATGAGTATCACTGCATTATCATCACATTATCATAACACTGCTGAAAAAATATTTTTCTTATAAATAACAGCCTCTGATTATTATATGAGTATCACTTCATGATCATGTCGTTACATAACACTCTAGTGAGATAATGTTATGATAACTATATGATAATGAAGTATGATAAATTTATGATAACATATGTAAAAAAAATATAGAAGGATTTCATGATAATAGAATGATAATGTCATGATAACTAAATCAGTTTTTGATTATCATGTTAGTATCACTATGATACCGAGATAATAATATTTATGATACCTATATGATAATATTATGATAATATCCATGATAATGTATGATAAAATAGTGTCTGATTATCATGTGAGTATCACTACATTATCATGTCGTTATCATAACACTGGAGTATGATAACTAGATGATAATGAAGTATGATAAGGTTATGATAATTGGATGATAACGTACGTGAAAATATAATTACAAAAAGATTCATGCTATACCAGTGATAACCAAATGATAATTAAATAAGAAAGTTATGATAATAGTATAATAATATGGTACCTATATGGAAACAAATTACATAAAAATTAGGATAACGAGATGATAATGTGAAGATAATAGTATGATAAGGTTCTTATTGATAATAAGATAATAATAATAATAATATGATGTTGTCTAATATTATCCAGCAATATCATCACATTATCATATAATAATCTTCTACATACGATACTGATAATGACATGATAATAAGATGACAATACAATATGATACACAGATAATTACATGATAAGGTGAAACTGTGATAATCATATGATAAGGTGATACAGTGATAATCATATGATAATGTGATACTGTGATTTTATCTTAAATTTTAATTATTATATTTAGTTTGTATAATTTTTTGAATATGCTATCAATATAATAAAATATTTAAATAGTAGCATATATTTTTAAATTAGAAATTTTTTGATAATACTAAAATAAATGAAAAGAAAATGTTTTATTTATTGGTAATTCATAATATGTATATTTATTAATTTAAAGAATGAAGAGATAAAAAGAAATAAAAAAACTAGATATTGAATAAATAAAAGAAAGTTCAAATTGTTAACAATTTGTAGTGGGCACATGCAGAATGCGCGGAGAGAGAAAGAGAAAGAGAGAGAGAGAGAGAGAGAGAGAGAGAGAGAGAGAGAGAGAGAGAGAGAGAGAGAGAGAGAGAGAGAGAGAGAGAGAGAGAGAGAGAGAGAGAGAGAGAGAGAGTGTGTGTCAGTTAGTGGAGTGTTGTGTCAGTTTCTATAGTTAGAGTATAATTACAAATAATTAATCACGGAGAGTAAAAAAACAAAAAGCCTAACATTTTGATGTATTTTTGATATCTTTTCCGTGTTGAGGTACTTTTTCCTATTATTTTCTTATTTTAGGTAAATACCTAATATTCTCATAAAACTAAACTGAAAGAAAAAGAGGACAAATATAGCCCTATGATTTAGAGCGTGGAGCAAATAGCCCTTTTTTGAATTTTTAATTTCAATTAAGCTCCTAAAAATCTGAAAAGGTTCCTAAATTTTATTTAAAAAATAAAATAATTTTTAAATTTTAAAAATTTATAAAACACGTCAAAATTGTATTTGAGACATTAAATAACATGGAGATAATGTAAACAAAAGAAGCAAAAATATATTTAACTTATGAAATAAAGTATGGATTAACCATTTTAAGATCCCTAACATAGGCGTTTATTATTTAAAAATCCCCTCAGCTTTAATTAGCTCTTTCTTACCCTTATCTTTTCATTTTTCATATTTGTAGGCCCTTCAATGCATGTCTGTTAAACGCATCCAATGAAAAAGTTTATAAATACAAAAAGTGAAAGGAATTGAAGGGCTTCCTAAATATACTTTAGGAGTCTTAAAATGGATTATTAATTTTACGGACTACTATTTACCCCCCTCCTATATTACTAGGTATCGTCCCTCTTTTTACTTAGATACCCTTCCTTCTTGTTCGTAATTCTAAAAATCGCATTTAAACACAATTAACGGATAGGAAAAATCTCGGGTGAAAATGTCAAAATTTAACCGAGAAAGAGGTCAAAATTTCCCAGTAAGTTCTGTTTTCTTTTATCAAACAACCCTTGGTTAATGGTCTTACCCATCCAAATCCAATCATCAGGGTGATGGATAAACTTGATAGGCATGAAAGAGCCTTAAAATCTGCAAAGACTTATTGATTTATTTACTGATTTTTGACAATTTACACAGATACAGGAAGGAGTAATAAATTCCAAGACTCTAAAATGTAGCTTAATAATTTTGGGCCATTACAATTTACATGTGTTTGTATTTTGGGGTTTTTATACCAAATACGGTATTTTGTGTCCTATTTACTTTTACACCGACTGATTCAAAAGTTTACTTTGTCTACGATCTTTTCTTACAATCATAACCAGGGTTTCTAATTAATTACTTTTGTACGATTTTCTTAACTTTTTTCATTTCCTGTTCATCTTCTTCTTTAGATCTATACCATCTTCAATTTTTTTTACGTCTTTCTTAACTCTCTTCATCTTCTTCCTTTTCATCTATCACCATCTTCGATTTTCTACATAATCTCTTATGGAGCAGTCAAAGCTGAAAATTTTGTGTTATTTTCTACGTCTCTACCACACGAAAGTTGCATGTGGCGCCGCCGTTGAAGCTTTCTGTGGCGCCGCCGTTTCGTATTCACCATTGTTTCAATGTTGTCACCGTTCTACTGTCGCCGGTGTTCTGCCACTGTCGCTAGCGTTCTGCCACTGTTTTGACACCATTCCGCCAGTGTTCCGCCATGGTTCACTACAAAAGGAATGTGTCGATCTGTCGCCAAAATTTATTGATTTGAGAGTGATTGTTTGCAATTGATCTCGGTAATAAATTCAAATTTGCCTTGTTTATCTATGATTAAGGAGATAAGTTCTATGGCAGGACAATTTTAGAACGTGCAATAACTCCATATTTCTAGGAATGCAAACCAATTGGCTTATGCTTTAGATTTGGATTATATAGCTCAGACTATGTTGCTCTACTTGTGAGTAATACATTCTCAATCTTATTCCTCAGACTATATTTTTGCTGCTAAACAAATATGGAGCCATTGCTTAGATTTGTGCTTATGTGTTTGATTTTTTTAGAGTTTGTTTTGCAAAAAATGCTTCCTTTATGTTATAAACTGTTGGTTTGAAAATTAGCAATAAGTTTAATATAGGTAGGCACACCAAAAAATTATTTCTGTTTCTAAAAGTTGTCATCTTTTGCTACCCAATTTGTGTTGTATTTGGGGTTTTATTTTACATCTGAAATCTTCTACTTTAACACTTAACTTATATGACTTAATAGCACTTGATTATTATTTTTCTAAGCTTTCTTTACTTTAATCTGTCAAGTTTGTTTCTTTAGTTAAATTGGTCCTTATTTTATGTTAAATGTTATTCTTTTTATAGAAAAATGCTTAGATTTGGTTAACTGTTGATATGATTTGTTAGGATTTGAAACTATTATTCCTTCTGTTTATTTTCATTGTTTGATCTTTTGTTTAGCATGTGTGACGAAATTGGCTTGTTCATTGCTGCTAAGTAGAAATTGATTGTGTAGATCTCCAAATTTCAATTATAACTTTCTGGATTTTGACAACTGTGATGTGCAAAATCCGAATAACCAAGCCAAGACGATAAGTTTATGTTGTTAGACAAATTCCAGACAGTGAATCTTCTTATAGAAGCGTTGTGATATCTGATATAGCAATACAAATGAAAGACCACGAGCAAGAGGAAAAAAATCAAGCAGCAAATGAATAAGATAGAAACAAAAAAGTATGTTCATTGTGTAAGATTATACATCTCAAGCACTTGACTACCTTTTTGAAAACAGGACCCAGACTAAAATTATTACTGTTCTTCATCAGGCCTCCTACTTTTAAGCATCAGTGCATCTATTTGATGGACTACTATGTTCCTCTCATCATTATTATTATCGATCTTTTTTGGCTTTTTTATTTTTTGTCCACAACAATAAATGTAATTTATCGTGAAATTAAGTGTGATGATATTGCTTACAATCAGTCAATTTAAATATGAACTATTAATATTTTTTGAATAATAACAATATTATAGTATTGATTTTATGTTGATTTTGTGTTGACATTTTGTCAATTTTGTCGCCAATGTTCAAATCAAATAAATAAACACAAAATCAACATTACACACATGTTGATTTTATGTTAATATTGTGTTGATCTTTTATCGATTTTGTATTTATCTTCAATTGATATTTGGTTAATTTTAACATTGAGGAAGAAAATGTTATTGTTCGTAAAATAAACTAAAATAATGAATAAAATTGAGACATAAAAATAATAGAGTCATCATATATTTAGTTTTTAATTTTTTCGATTTTTTTGATTTTTGACTATTGACGTTTTTCGTCAGTTTTAATATCAACATAATATCAACACAATATCAACAACATTTAATAATCTGAGTAATATTAATTTTTAAATCCTTTTACATGCTAATTTTTATTTTTTTTTATTTTTTTATCTTTATTTTTTGCTCATAATTAATCAACATTTATTATTTACCACATATTTAATTTTTTTCATATATCAACATAAAATCAACAAAAAGTCAACAAAATGCAATAGACTAATTAATTTAAATTTTTAATGTTTTTTACACTAGTTTTTATTTTTTCAACATTGCCTCAATTTAATTTTTATTTTTTTATTTTATTTCACGTATAATATGGTCTTTTTTGCTAATGCTAAATTTAATCAAATAGCAACATAATATCAACATGATATCAACACAAGATCAACACTGTAACATTATAATAATCCAACGTTATAATAGTCTTTTTCACCAATGCTAAAATTAATAAAATATCAACCGAAAATCAACACTAAATCAACTCAATAGCAACACTATAAAATCATAATACTTTGACATTATTATTGTCTTTTTCACCAAGATTACAATCAGTAAAATATCAACACAAAATAAAATCAACAAAAAGTCAACAAAATGCAATAGACTAATTAATTTAAATTTTTAATGTTTTTTACACTAGTTTTTATTTTTTCAACATTGCCTCAATTTAATTTTTATTTTTTTATTTTATTTCACGTATAATATGGTCTTTTTTGCTAATGCTAAATTTAACCAAATAGCAACATAATATCAACATGATATCAACACAAGATCAACACTGTAACATTATAATAATCCAACGTTATAATAGTCTTTTTCACCAATGCTAAAATTAATAAAATATCAACCGAAAATCAACACTAAATCAACTCAATAGCAACACTATAAAATCATAATACTTTGACATTATTATTGTCTTTTTCACCAAGATTACAATCAGTAAAATATCAACACAAAATAAAATCAACAAAAAGTCAACAAAATACAATAGACTAATTAATTTAAATTTTTAATGTTTTTTACACTAGTTTTTATTTTTTCAACATTGCCTCAATTTAATTTTTATTTTTTTATTTTATTTCACGTATAATATGGTCTTTTTTGCTAATGCTAAATTTAACCAAATAGCAACATAATATCAACATGATATCAACACAAGATCAACACTGTAACATTATAATAATCCAACGTTATAATAGTCTTTTTCACCAATGCTAAAATTAATAAAATATCAACCGAAAATCAACACTAAATCAACTCAATAGCAACACTATAAAATCATAATACTTTGACATTATTATTGTCTTTTTCACCAAGATTACAATCAGTAAAATATCAACACAAAATAAAATCAACAAAAAGTCAACAAAATGCAATAGACTAATTAATTTAAATTTTTAATGTTTTTTACACTAGTTTTTATTTTTTCAACATTGCCTCAATTTAATTTTTATTTTTTTATTTTATTTCACGTATAATATGGTCTTTTTTGCTAATGCTAAATTTAACCAAATAGCAACATGATATCAACACAAGATCAACACTGTAACATTATAATAATCCAACGTTATAATAGTCTTTTTCACCAATGCTAAAATTAATAAAATATCAACCGAAAATCAACACTAAATCAACTCAATAGCAACACTATAAAATCATAATACTTTGACATTATTATTGTCTTTTTCACCAAGATTACAATCAGTAAAATATCAACACAAAATAAAATCAACAAAAAGTCAACAAAATGCAATAGACTAATTAATTTAAATTTTTAATGTTTTTTACACTAGTTTTTATTTTTTCAACATTGCCTCAATTTAATTTTTATTTTTTTATTTTATTTCACGTATAATATGGTCTTTTTTGCTAATGCTAAATTTAACCAAATAGCAACATAATATCAACATGATATCAACACAAGATCAACACTGTAACATTATAATAATCCAACGTTATAATAGTCTTTTTCACCAATGCTAAAATTAATAAAATATCAACCGAAAATCAACACTAAATCAACTCAATAGCAACACTATAAAATCATAATACTTTGACATTATTATTGTCTTTTTCACCAAGATTACAATCAGTAAAATATCAACACAAAATAAAATCAACAAAAAGTCAACAAAATGCAATAGACTAATTAATTTAAATTTTTAATGTTTTTTACACTAGTTTTTATTTTTTCAACATTGCCTCAATTTTATTTTTATTTTTTTATTTTATTTCACGTATAATATGGTCTTTTTTGCTAATGCTAAATTTAACCAAATAGCAACATAATATCAACATGATATCAACACAAGATCAACACTGTAACATTATAATAATCCAACGTTATAATAGTCTTTTTCACCAATGCTAAAATTAATAAAATATCAACCGAAAATCAACACTAAATCAACTCAATAGCAACACTATAAAATCATAATACTTTGACATTATTATTGTCTTTTTCACCAAGATTACAATCAGTAAAATATCAACACAAAATAAAATCAACAAAAAGTCAACAAAATGCAATAGACTAATTAATTTAAATTTTTAATGTTTTTTACACTAGTTTTTATTTTTTCAACATTGCCTCAATTTAATTTTTATTTTTTTATTTTATTTCACGTATAATATGGTCTTTTTTGCTAATGCTAAATTTAACCAAATAGCAACATAATATCAACATGATATCAACACAAGATCAACACTGTAACATTATAATAATCCAACGTTATAATAGTCTTTTTCACCAATGCTAAAATTAATAAAATATCAACCGAAAATCAACACTAAATCAACTCAATAGCAACACTATAAAATCATAATACTTTGACATTATTATTGTCTTTTTCACCAAGATTACAATCAGTAAAATATCAACACAAAATAAAATCAACAAAAAGTCAACAAAATGCAATAGACTAATTAATTTAAATTTTTAATGTTTTTTACACTAGTTTTTATTTTTTCAACATTGCCTCAATTTAATTTTTATTTTTTTATTTTATTTCACGTATAATATGGTCTTTTTTGCTAATGCTAAATTTAACCAAATAGCAACATAATATCAACATGATATCAACACAAGATCAACACTGTAACATTATAATAATCCAACGTTATAATAGTCTTTTTCACCAATGCTAAAATTAATAAAATATCAACCGAAAATCAACACTAAATCAACTCAATAGCAACACTATAAAATCATAATACTTTGACATTATTATTGTCTTTTTCATCAAGATTACAATCAGTAAAATATCAACACAAAATATATATAAAATTAACACAAAATCAACACTATAATGATATAATTATTGAGAAACTTTTTCCTTTTTCCTTTGTTTTTGTCATATGCAGTATGCCACCTGATATCTTTTGGATGATGTGGCTTTAATTGCAGTACTACTTTAATAACATGTCATTTGTCACGTTAGATTATCCAATACCCCTTTATATTTTGGTGTTAATTAGGTTAATTTGGTCTTCCTATCCTGCTAAGTGGATTCATCAAATTGAAAAAATTTAGACTAAATTGAACAAGAATTATAAGAACTGAATTTGCATACATTAATGTTCAGTGGATTATGTTATCTCAACAGTCAACATCATCACCTTAAACAACCATTGGTTTTGTCATGTTAAATTGAATTTGCAGATATTAATGTATAAATTTGTCGATGATATATGAATTGACAGAGGAAAAAGGCAGTAGAACTACTCTTAATTGACCGAAGGAAGCACTCGAGAAATGCATATTCAAGAATTCCAACGTTGACAGTGTTTGATTTTAAGATTCTCTAGGCATCCAAATCTGAAATGCCAATGGCTTCCATCTTTAGAATCTCTTTTCCAATTTCTTCAAATGTCTTCTTGCTCTTCTCATCAGGAGAACTCTACTGAAAAAATGGCAGTAAGCTATTTTTTTCAGGTTACCTTAAAAACTCATATGATGATTAAGGATTGAATACATATTATTCTTTGCACCGCCATCATCACCGCCACCACCGCCGCCGGAGGAGGAAGAAGTAGAAGAACCGACAAGACAAGAAAGAAGAAGGAGATACATAAACAGTACTAAAACAAGGAAAATTTGCAAACCCCTTAGAAGTTGCACCACCACCGCAACGCCAGTAGTCTTAATGTCGCAGCACCCCCACTAGACAGAATTCCGTCGCGCCGCCAGCTCAAACGCCACCGGCAACTCCGCCAGTCCAAACGCTATTGTTCCATCACCAGATCCAGATCTAGTCATCATACATGGCGGCATGGACAATGGCAGGAGCAGTCGAAAGAGGGGATCAGAAGATGAGAAACATTTGGAAATCGTATAAATCATATAATTGGAAGCGTGTACGGTAGTTTAGGAATGAGAAACTTTTGATCGTATAAAAGTAAGCCAAGATGAAATATTGGTTGTTTCCGAAAAAAGCCCTTGTATTTTCGGCAACTTACAAATGTTCTAATATGGACATTGCAGATCAAAAAAATTAAACATATTTTATTTTTATAATACAGAAATCTCGATGTTAATTTTTTGAGGAAATTACACCCTATACCTCATATTTCTTAAAACTATACATTAATGACTCAAAAAAATATTATGTGCAGAAATATCTCAAAACATTTTAAAGATTTACATTTATACCTTATTATTTTTCCAGTACTATTCAACCCATGTAGTCATTAACGCCAGACTAAACTGAAGATGACAACTTCACTATTACATCCTTTCTCTCTGTAAGATGCGACAGTAGTAAAAAAAACCCTGCAAGTTTAGGCGTAGAAAATAGCACAGTAAATCCAGTTTTCAGCTGGGTTGAGGAAAAATCCGACCCTATCTGTCTGGGTCGAAAACTTCAGGCGCTGACCTTAATTTAGTGCTTTCACGTAGTCTGAGTGCCGTAATTGGTAAGAATAATTTGTTGCGGGAAATAAATTATGATTAAATAAGACAAAACCTATAGCCTTTTTTATTGTTTATTTTTGGCGCGTTGGCCGTCGTCCATGAATTACAGTAACTACTTTCAATAGTCATTTTTGTTCTTCGGCATCATCCTTTCCTCTTCTTTCTTTTTTTACCCAATCAAATCTTATTTAATCATAATTTCTTTCTCAATCAAATCTTATTAACAAATGCTATAGGTATTGTGTTTGGCAAATAAGAAGAGAGTGTTAGAAGATTTGGACCACTTGAAGGAAAAATAACATAAGAAGAATATGAAGCCAACATTTAATATATTTTTTGTTTTAATCAATTTATATTAACTTTTAATTTTATATGTAAGTTTGTGATGTATATTAAATATTTTTAATTTTATTGAATGTTTTTAAATGTTTTATGTTATTTTTAATGAATTTATATCTTTTATTTTTTTAATTATTGTTACTTACTATCAATCTCGCATAAATTTGAAACCAACTTTTAATTATTCAATATTATATCTCATTAGAAAGAATTCTGAATTTTTATGTATAAGAGTGTATGCGTAAGAGAAATTATTTTATATACAAAAAATTTAATTTATTAATAATAGAATTTAAAATAAATATCAACTGCAAGTCAACCAAAAATCAACTAAATATTAACCAAATATCAATCAATTGACTTTCATTTTTCTTCCGTGAGACTATTCAAAACTATTATTACCATTGTCCTCTACAAGCGTCTATTTTTACTGTTTTGTAATTTAATTTTTAAAGATTAATCAAATGCCAACCGAAAATCAAATAAATGTCAACTAAAAATCAACCGATATTAATAAAATGTCAACTAAAAATCAACCTAATGTCAACCGAATATCAACTGAATGTCAATCGAAAATCAATTAAATGTCAACTACAAATCAACCTAATGTCAACGAATATCAACCGAAAATCAACTAAATGTTAACTAAAAACCAATCAAATGTCAACCGCAAATCAACTAAATGTCAACTTAAAATCAACCAAATATCAACAAAATATGAACTAAATGTTAAACAAAAATCAAACAAATGCCAACTGAATATCAGCCGACTGTCAACCGAACTGATAATCAACCAAAACCAAAATTAAACGGTTTTGAAGGAAAAAATCAAACCGATCTAAATGAATTCGATTGTTGGTTTAATCAGACCGAATTAAATTGTAATATATCATGAATTTTAAAAGAAAAATTTCAACATATTAAATGAAACTCATTAAAAATGGATGAAAAGATAACTCTTTCAAAACGGATGGAGTAATTAAAAATTGATTAGAAATTTAATTACGCATGATATAGGTGATAATAAATTGTACTTCTCCAGGAAAAAAGAAATTGTAATGTACTAACAATTAAAAGAAATCAACATTACCTAAATCGGAACAAAATTGAAATTAAAAAATAAAATAAAAACCTAACTAAGTAAAAGCTGGTTGTTTTAAACTAAATCAAATGAAGCTTTAAGACGATTCTCCCGACCATGATGCGATGAAAGCCATACTCGATCGCCACCTTCAACCCGAATAGAACCGCTTCCGCTTCCTCAATCGCTCCATCAGTCCCCAAAATCTTACTACCAAACACCAATACATCATCTTTCTCGTCTCTGATTATGAAACTCAAACCCAACATTTGCTTCTATTTTTTCCTGCTTTAGAGTTCAGTTTGATAAATCCATTAGCAGGGCATCTCCACTGCTTGTAGCTGCTGCTTTTTGATTGACTTTGTTTCTTATTTTCCTTCTTTAAAGTCACAGAGATTGTAACTCCTCATTTAATCCATTATTCAAATAAAAATTTCCAATATCAAAGATTTCTTCAATTACAACAGATTTGCATTTAGAAATATCCTTTTTTCGTCTTCAGTTTCATTTATATTTTTTACTCTCTCTCTCTCTCTCTCTCTCTCTCTCTCTCCTTTTCTCATTTGCAGGTCCGACAACTGCCGCTGGTAAATATTGATGACCACCGTCGGACGGATACCGTCAGCTATAACACTGTTGGTTGAGCCATCACATCGACTTTCTCCACGACTGAGTTAATCAGCCCGTCTCTCCGCCTTGAATCTCCGGTTGCGATTCCTCGCCACCTATGTCATATCTTACAAAAAGAAGGAATGAAATGGTTTTGCAGTAGCGATGTTGGGAAGAAGGGGGCATAATTGTCCCAATTTACTACTAAATCACCCTGTTTTGGATTTTGAGTTATTTATGAAAACCTATAATTTTTATTGAGAGATTTCTGCATATCTCTAATATGTGATGTATTTACGAAAATAAATGGACTACTTAGGTGATTTGTGTATGGGCTTATTAGGTATTTATCTAAAATAAAAAAATACTATCTCAGTGCTGAAAAGATATTAAAAATACCTCAAGATATTTTTTATTTATTGTTGTACTCTCCGAAATATTCAGAATTTTACTCTAACATAACTGACAGCCTACTCTCTCCTCTTCTCTCTCTCTCTCTCTCTCTCTCTCTCTCTCTCTCTCTCTCTCTCTCTCTCTCTCTCTCATGACATGCCCTTTATTTTGTTTCCATTTTCAATCAATTCGTTCTTTTAATTAACTTTTTCATTTTCTTTATTTTTTTTTTTATATGATGAATGTCAAAATTTTATTTTATTTTCATTATCTATGAATACTAAATTTTAAAGCAAGTTTATCAGAAATTAAATGAATGTCAATAATTTATTTTATTTTTATTTTCCATCTTATTATCAATGTCATATCACCTTAACATATCATTATCACAGTTCCATCTTAACATGTAATTCGCAATTTATCATATTAAATTGTCATCTTATTATCATTGTCATTATCAGTATCAGTATCTTATGCATGAGATTATTATCTGATAATGTGATGATACTGCTGGATAATATTAGACAAAACCACAGTATCACATTATTATATGATTATCACAGTATTACATTATCATATGATATTCACAGTTTCACCTTATCATGCAATTATCAATGTATCATATTGCATTGTCATCTTATTATCATATGCCATTATCAGTATTGTATGTAGAAGATTATTATATGATAATATTATGATAACCTTATCATACTATTATAATAACACTATCATGATACTATCACAACGTTATCATAATATACTTTATCATAACAATATCATAAAATATTATCATGACGTACTTTATCATAACATATCATAACCTTTTATCATAACATTATCATATTATTATCATAAACTTATCATAATATACTTTATCATAACAGTATCATAAAATATTATTATGACATTATCATGACGTACTTTATCATAACTATATCATATCCTTATCATACTATTATCACAACCATATAATATTATGATACTGATATGATAACGTTATAATACAGGTATGCTAACGTTAATGATACTGAAATGATAATCAAGCATTTTTTTTGATAAAAAATAATTGTTCTCTCAAGTGTTATGATACTGATATGATAATATCATAGTGATACCGATATGATAATCAGACGCTGTTTTCTGTAAAAAATTGTTTTTTTCATCATAAAATCGTTTTTTATGCAAATTTTTATATCTGAAACTGAAAAAATTAAAGAGCAATTTTTATAGATATGAGAATTAAAATAAATCGTAATGACTACCACCAGGGACGAAGCCAGGATTTTTTTTTTGGAGGGGCAAAAAAATTATAATTTTATTTAAAAATTATCATAAAAAATAAAAAAAAATTATAATAAGCTATAACTTAAATGGTATAGGTGTTATGCAGTAAATTGTTAGATCGTAAATTCAATTTCTCCCACAAGTGTTTCCGCTTTTTCAATTATAAAAAATAAAAAATAAATTTAACTTTATTAATAAAAATAATTGAGACTAATTTAATATAAAAATATTAAATATTAGTTGCGAAGTTCTACATGTCTTTTTTTTTATATATTAATGAGAGTTAGACTTAGTTAGGTATGAAAATATTTTAATAACATAATTAATTTTTTAATTAAATGAATGATCAAATAAATTAAAGAAATTGTATTAGCTAGATTAATATAATGCATATGAGTTTTATAGTGTTGAAGTTGTGTAAACAAGTATTACTCTTATAAATTTTTCACCACTAAACTAAATAAAATTTGGATAATTTGGATGTTTGGAGGGTCAAGTACCACTGCAAACCCCTCCCTATCTCCGTCCTTGACTACCACGATGTAAGAAAAAAATCGCAAAAACTAAATATGGAAGAATGACGGATCGACGGCGATGTAATAGCCGACTGGCGGCAGATCGATGAAGAAATATTGGCGGAGCAATAGAAAAGAAGAAAAGAAAATACAGAGGAAGAAGAAAATGGATAAGAAGAAAAATGAAGAAGAAGAAGAAATAAAAAAGAGAAAGAGAGAGATAGAAAAAAAAAGAAACCAGAGAAGAAGAAAGAGATATATCTGTTAGAATAAAAAATATATAGTTAGAGTAAAGCATAATAAAAAATAAGTATTATTACAATAAAAAAAAGCTGAGTAAAAAAATAAAAGTGTTAAATAGGTGAGGTATTTTTTCTATTTTTTTTATTAAGATAAATATTACTATTATTTTTAAAAATTAAGTGTTTTTCCTAATTTTCTCTTGGACTTTTTATATAAAATACTGATTTTGGCAGCCCATTTATTTTTATACAGTACAAAGTTAAATCTTTACTTTACCTACCTCATTTTCTTACTTTAATAACTTGTACTTCAAATTTTTTTTTAATACGATTTTTCTTATTTCTCTCAATCATTTTTCTTCTCCATGATTTCTTTTGAGATGTGAAAGAAAATTTTTACGATTTCTGCTATTTCGCTTCCGCCGTTCCGCCTTCGCCGTTCCGCCTTCGCCGTTCCGCCTCCGCCGTTCCATTTTCATCGTTTCGCCTTTGTCTCGCCGCGTCATCTTTCTTTTATCTTTTTGATTTTAGATCTGAAATTTGTGGTTCTTTTTTTTCATTTCATATCTGTAATTTGTTTATCTTTTACTGTTTATCCACCATTAAACATGTATAAAGAGTATCTTTAAAGAATCTAATACTTATTCATGTTATATAGAATAATTTTGTGATTTTATGTAATAAAATTATGTTGTTTCTGCATTTTTTTGTGTTTTGTTGTATTTCTGCGTTTTTTTTCTTCTGCAGAACGATTTGTTGATGATGATTGACTGCTGAATCATTGTAATGTTATAGTGTTGTTGATTTTATGTTGACTTTATGTTGATATTATGTTGATATCAACTAATTTTTTTTATTTTAACATTGACAAATAAGATAATATTGTCTGTGAAATAAATTTTTGTTGGATGAAATGAAATTGTATCATAACCGGCTTTGTCGAAATTTAGTTAGGTATGAGAGGTGGAAAATGGAAAACAATTATACAAGTGATATTGAAGGAACTGTGCGGCTGCGAAGAGAATTGAGGAAGAAAAATATTTTGAAATAGATTTCTTTAATTTGTGAACTATTGTGTTGGTGTATATTTGATATATTTTATTTTTATATGTAAGAATAATTTAATTTTTTTATTTAAATTATTGTTGTTATTTTTTCATATTGTTTTGATTACTTACTCTGATAATTTCTTTATCTGATTCATTTATTTTAAATATTTTGTACCTTTGTTGTTTTTTAGTTGAATTACTACTATCATATTAACAAGTTATCAACATAATGTCAAAATGATATCAACAATTAATGCTAATTTAGTCAAGATGTTTGTAAAATGAGAACATTGATAGATTTAAGTAAAAAACAATCAACATATTATCAAAAACATGTCAATAGCTCATTAATACAGTAATTTAAGACTAATTTTATTTTTCTTTCGATGATTGAAAAATCAAATCAACAGTATATCAACAACATGTCAACATAAAATTAAAAATCAAAAAAATTTGAAATACTTATCAACATAATATCAACAATAAATTAACAACAAATCAACATAAGAAATAAAATAAAACACAATTTTTTGAAAAACTGTGACAATTAACAAAATATCAACAAGAAATCAATAACATGTCAACATAATAATGCAAGCATATAATTATCTAGTCTCGGTTAAATTTTATTTTATTTAGTTTATTTCGCTGACAAAGTTATCTAATTTGCCAATTTAAAAAAAAACAAAATTTTTCAATGTTAAAATCAAGGAAATACCAACTGATTATCAACACAAAATCAGCAACAAATCAACAACACTGTAACATTATAATAATTCAACAATCAACCATCATCAAAAAATCGAGCTGCAGAATAAATAAACACAGAAATACAACCAAACACAAAAACAAAATGCAGAAATAACAAAAAATTATTCTATATAGCCATAATTTTATATTACATAACATGAAATTAACATTATATTCTTGAAATATAATCTATATACATATTTAATGTTGAAAAAACAGTAAAACAATTGTAGATCTGAAAATACAAAAGAAGAAAAATGAATAAATTGTATATCTGAAATCAAATAGATGACACGACGAGCAGAGGAGATGATGACGTTGGCGAAGATGACAGCGTAGACGATGATGAGAACGATGACGGAGAAGCGGAGGAATAGAGGACGGCGAAGCGGAAGACGGCGGAGAGGAAGAGAGAGGAAGATGAGCTGAGAGGAAGAGAGAGAAATATGAGTTGAGAGTAAGACAGAATTGAATGATGAGGAGAGAGAAAATAAATGAAATTATGATGATTGTGCTATTAGAGTTGAATATATAAGATCCGTATAAAAGTTATAATCAGCTCCGTGTATGGTAGTTTAATAAGTGAAAAATATGACATGTATAAAAGTAAACAATTAGACAATGTAGGTTTGTGTAAAAAACCCTTTTCTCTTTGTGTATTTAGCCCAAGAAGAGATGAGAAACCCATGCGGGGCCTACAAAGCCCAACGGCTAATTCTATAGCTTAGAGCGTTAAATTTCAACCAAAAAAAAACAAATAAGGAAATATGAGTTTCAAATTTTAAAACCCCTATCCCTCTTTCCCAACGGTCGACTACATACATTTCACATCTTTTCTTCACCACTATCTCTCTCTGCACAATCAAAATCAAAACCTTGTCTGTTAATCTCTTTACTTCTAATGGAAATGGACAGCAGTTGCTTAAACACGCCGAGATCTCTCAAAACTCACACGGATGCCGATCTCGTCTCGAAAGTAAGAGTAATCGTGAGAGTCCGCCCCTTTCTCCCTCAAGAAATAACCGCATCAAACAACCAAATTCCTGTAATCACTAGCTCCGAGATCAAAGACGGAGAATCAGAAGTTACTGTAATTCTTCAAGATCCTCATAGCAGGTGAGTAATTAGTTTTAATTTCTCCTTTTTTTCCTTTTTTTGTGGTTAATTAATTAGGGTTTTGGATTTGCATCCTTGTAGCCGGAGAGAGTGCTATCAGTTGGATTCATTTTTCGGTCAAGAGGATAACAGTATCACGAGGATTTATGAGAAGGAAGTTAAGGGTTTGATTCCAGGTGTTTTTGAGGGTTATAATGCTACTGTGTTCGCTTATGGAGCCACTGGTAGTGGAAAGACCTATACTATGCAGGTAGTTATACTTCTTTTAATTGATTTCGGTTCTTGGATTTGACGTTTTTATGCGTTTTTTCTTTGATTGGGAGCTGCTACTGCTGATTTTAGTCGTTTTTCTTGAAGAATCTCTTGAATTTAATGTTACAATCTTGTTAAAATTGTTTATAGATATAGCATTTGTTTCTTTGGCCCGACTTAACTCTTAGAGCTGCTGTGCCTCGTTTATAATTTTTGGCGTTAAGTGTGTTTCAAATTGCACATTATAAATCACACGAGAGGACATATCATGAAATTTAGGTATTATGTGAAATAATATATGTGCAAGCATTTAATTCAATTGCATTTTGGCAATTATTATGATATTTTAGGCATGATTTATCTTCATTCAGTGCTATTCTTGATGAGGATGTATATCAATTAGCTTGTAATTACTTAGGTTTAAGTTATATTCTAAACAGAAGGATTTGAAAACCACTGAATCAGGTCTAAGTCAAAAATTAATATCGTGAATTACATCCAAGTTTTCGAATGATTGCTATGCTGAAATAGTAAAAAGGAGCAAATCTATAAAAGAAGAAAAGAAAATCAAAGTCAAATATCACCATTCCGTTGAAAGAAGAGCATTCTGCTAAATTTTAACCTCTTTTTAGATGAGATAAATCTAGTAACGAAATTCAATTTGAATTGCTTTACTTCCTATAAGATACACCAACAAGTGTATCTTGTGATTCTTTTACTGCTGTGAAAGTGAGCTCAAGTCTGAATTGGGTTGATGTTACAGGGCACTGATAAATTGCCAGGATTAATGTCACTGGCCATGTCCACTATTCTATCAATGTGCCAAGGTGTAGGGAGCAAAGTGGAGATTTCATATTATGAAGTGTACATGGACAGATGCTATGATCTATTAGAACTCAAAGCAAAAGATATTTCAATTCTTGATGATAAAGAAGGTCAAACTCACCTCAAAGGATTATCTAAAGTCCCAGTTAATTCTATATCTGAGTTTCAAGAGGTGTTTTCTGTTGGGACTCAGAGGCGAAAAGTTGCTCATACTGGTCTTAATGATGCATCAAGTAGAAGCCATGGAGTGCTTGTGATTGGTGTTTCAACTCCTTGCTCTGATGGCTCTGGAGCTGTTTTAACCGGGAAACTTAACCTTATAGACTTGGCAGGTCATTTTTTCACCTACCTCAAATTAATCTTGGGTAGGTCTATGTACATAATTTGAGTTAACATCTTGTCTTTCACTTCTTAATTATGATTTTTGGTTTTATCAGGTAATGAAGATAACAGAAGGACCTGCAATGAAGGGATACGCCTACAAGAAAGTGCCAAGATTAACCAATCATTGTTTTCATTATCAAATGTTATATATGCACTGAATAACAACAAGCCAAGAGTTCCATATCGAGAAAGCAAACTGACTCGCATATTACAGGATTCTCTTGGAGGAAGCAGTCGTGCTTTGATGATTGCTTGTTTGGTGAGAACCTAGAAGTATTATCATGCATTATTATCAATTTCATTGGCGTTTACCTAGTTGCATCTAATAGTAATTGTGATACCTTTTTAACTTTTCTCTTTATTTCAACAATAGAATCCAGGAGAGTATCAAGAATCTGTTCATACAGTCAGCTTGGCAGCTAGGTCACGCCACGTCTCAAATTTTGTTACTTCAGCTAAAAAACCTGAGACTCCAAAGGTCAAAGTTGATATGGAGGAAAAACTGCGTGTCTGGCGAGAATCCAAAGGCAAGATAATGAGTGCGCAAAAAATGGGTCCACATGGTTCTCCATTTCCTACGAGTTCTATCAAGAAACTTAATTATCAAAGCTCTGTAAAAGCAAAGGTCAATAGCCATCAGGGAAATTCTAATACAAAAGAGAGGTAAAGGCTGTCATTCATCTCAAAGTACAATGCTAATGTACTTTAGCTCACTTTTATGCTTGATACATTTGCAGGACCAAATCGGTGACTTTCATAAATCTTACTGAAGGTGTACAGAATTCTTTGCTGCAGGTAACTTCTGGTTTAACTATACTTTCACCATTAGGTCCAGTGCTGCTAGTTTTGGCTACTTCGATTAACGTCCAGTAGAGTTGTCGACATTCAATATAACATTTTGAAACTGTAACTTGTTTGTATTTTTGATTGAAGTACTCGCACTGTTTTTGATATTATGGAAGTTGTCCAAATAAGTTTTGTAGAATTTTTGTTGTATTTCCCAGGATAGGTGTTCAATAGTTTAGAAGTGTACTCTTATAATTCAGCACAAGGCACGAGAAAATAATGACTCTGTATTTTACTTTGAATTGCAGAGCATGCAGTCTGTTGCTGAGGACATTAGAGAAGATTTTAGTGTTGATTGCATGGAAACTGTGGTGCAATCAACCATTGACTTTCCAGGTACACAATTACTTGAAGCTGTTTATTTTTGAATTGGTGAATTAATTTAAACGTTATTTAATGCTTTTACAAATCTGTGAATGAAGAGTCTTGTGAACTGGTCAATTGTGCAGCTGAGCCGCTGGACAAAGGGCATAAAATGACAGCCATAGAAGAAAACAACTCTATGATAGCATCTCCTGTTAGCGAGAAATTAAACAAATTGGAAAGTCCTCTAAGGAAAGTTCTCACCCCCATCAACTCAAACATAAACCGGTTTACCCACGGAGAAGCAGTGTCCACAGAGAAAAAATTTCCAGTTGGTTATGAGCCAAAAACTCCAATTACACCATTTACTCTGACCCGTGCAAATGATCAGTTCGCAGCAGAAGGCACCCCACTGAACAAATTTCATGCAATGAGTGCTACTCTGAAGGTATCCACATGATTTAACCACTTGATGCCTGATGCCCTTAAAATTTACCTCTGACTTGTAAAATTTTGATGCATAGAGCTCACTCGTGGAAGAGTATATTGGCCTCCTGAATACAGCCAGCAGGTAAGAAATATCAGCAAAAAAAAAAGTACTCTTCATTTTTGTACGTCATTTTTTGTGGTAGAGACTGAAACTGTCGATTGGCTTCTGCAGAGAGGAACTAGTCGAAATCAATGGGATTGGAGCGAAAATGGCAGAGTACATTGTTGAACTTAGGGAGGACAGTCCCTTAAAAGCGGTGAGTCTGTTGTTATTTTACTGACTTTTATGGAAGCTCTTGTTTATACAAGTAACACTGAAGGAGCTTTTGGCTTGTGCAGTTAAGTGATTTGGAGAAGCTTGGACTTTCATCCAAGCAGGTAAGAACTCACATCTATAATCGAGTCTATGGATCAAAGTTTGCTAATTGTGTTGCTTGGTTCAAATGAATTCCAAAAAATTTGTGGAATTCATTTAGTAACTCCACTTTCTAAGTTTTGTAGAATTGATAATGTTGATGTCAAACGAAGTGGAATTTAGAATAGAATTGAACCAAACAAATGGCAAATCCACTAGAATTATAGCCATGAAGACGGGTATTTTATATTAACTAATCTAGTAATGAAAACTCCAGGCTCAGAACATGTTCAGCAAAGCTGCTAGAGGGATATTTGATAGGCTAGAAGTGGTGCCTACTACTCCCAAGTTGGTCACAGACTTTGCATGCTGAATACATGGATACTTCATCCGTGAATCAGGCTACTGGTAAGCTTTGCTTTGGCTGTGCATAATCGTAGTATATATGTGTACTTGCTAGTACAATCTAAGATTGCTTATTATTTTAATTCAATTTCATCTAAGCTAGGATCTTTACATGTATGCAATTTACTGTCAAAACTCATCTAATTCACGTAGATGTAACTGTCTTGGGGACATTTGTGCCGTATATGTAGCACACGACATCAAAAATGAATTGAATAACTAATGTTAAACAACTTTAATAAATAAGGTAACTCCAACGACATACCCAATTGTCAATTTGATTTGCAAATCCTCTCCAATAGTATTCCATAAGATCAAAGTCATAAAAATTCACCAACTTTACATAAAAATTCAAAGTCATTTTAATCACACAGTTTAAATTTTTTCATTTTCATACACGAATTAACATTAACCCTATTTTATATTTAGAGTCATTATACTATAGTGAATCTTAAAAAATAGAGATAAATGAGTGTTGGCCTAGTTAACAACACTCATGTGGATCTTTTAGAGGGTGTGGATTTGATCCACCCAGCTGCAGCCAGTGGGCTAAATTAAAAAATGAAAAGAAGATGAGGAATTTGCACAAAACACTCCTTTTTTTAACTTATTTGTTCTATATACCTCAATTTCAAAAATTTACTTTTTTACTCTATTTTTCTATTATTTTTAGTTGTACCTAAATTAGCAAAATAATTTATTTGTATTTTTACTCTCCTTCTTTTAAAAACATGCATATCTCATTTTTCTTTTTTTTTCTCTCTCCTTTTTCTCTCTCCTCTTTCTTCTTTCTTTTTTCGTTTTTTTCTTCTCTCATTTTCTCTCTCCTTTTTCTCTTTCTTCCTTCTCATTTTTTTTTCTTTCACTTCTTTTCTCTCTCTTCTTTTTCTTTTTCTTCTTCTTTTTCTTCTTCTTCTTCTTTCCTCTGCAACTTTTTTTTTCTTCGTTTTTTTAAAATCTGCTTTTTCTATTTTCCACATTATACAAATGAACTACAAGATAAAGAAATTTGAATAAAAAAAGAGTTTAAGAGATAATATGATGGTGATAGATGAGAAAGTTCTTCTTCTTCTTCTTCTTCTTCTTCTTCTTCTCCTTCTTCTTCTTCTTCTCTTCTTCTTCTACTTTTTTCTTTCTATGTTGTTTTAAATTATTTTAGCATCGTTTTTTGGAATTTTTTACAGCTTTTTTTGAAAAAATCGTAATGTTCTTCATTAATGATATTTTGACATGATTTTCAAATGTTTTAAATTAATTTTAGAAATCGTTTGAAACTGTTTTCTCGAAACTGTTTTATACTGTTCGAAACCTTTGTAAACGGTTTGAAACTGTTTTGTACTGTTCGAAACTGTTATTTTTTAAACTGTTTGAAAGTGTTTTTTAGAAACTGTTTTAGACTGCTTGAGATCTTTGGAAACGGTTTGCAACTGTTTTATACTGTTTGAAACCTTTGTAAACGGTTTGAAACTGTTTTTTTGAAACTGTTATTTTTTATGTAAACGGTTTGAAACTGTTTGATACTATTTGAAACTGTTATTTTATAAACTATTGAAAAGTATTTTTTAGAATCTGTTTTAGACAGTTTGAGACCTTTGTAAACGGTTTGAAACTGTTTTATACTGTTCGAAACTGTTTTTTGAAACTGTTATTTTTTAGACTGTTTAAAAGCGTTTTTTAAAAACTGTTTTAGACTGTTTGAAACCTTTGTAAACGGTTTGAAACCGTAATTGAAACTGTACTTGAAACCGTTTGAAACCTTTTTTAATAGATTTTTAATGAGAACAAATAAATTAATAATTTACAGTTTTCTTTGTTTTTTAAGAAAGTTATGATCGTTAGATTTGAATTCGGAGTGAAATTTGAAGCTATTTGATTAGGAATTAAAAATTCGAGCGAATCGAAATTAAATTTGAAAGTCACAATAAATTTTTAAAAAGTAATGATAGAATTAGAGAAATCAATTTGTTGAATTGTTATGAGCTGAGATTTTAAATTGAATTGTTGATTTGTTGTTTTTTTTTCTCTTTAAATGAGCTGAGAAGAGAAGAAGAAGAAGAGCAGAGTAAAAAAATAAATGGTTGATACGCTTGGGGTATGTAAATCAAGTTATAATTTTAGGGTTACTAAATGCTAATATTTTTCTAATCTAGGTAATTAGCTAATTCTCTCAAAGAAGATTACATATTTATCTAAAAAGTAAAAATATTTATAAATTAACAAAAATACTTCATGATTTTAGTATTTCAATGTTTTTACTCTCCGTATTAAAACAATTTCAATTTTACTCTAGAATAAAAATACATGCTTTTTGACAATTGTCATTTGTTTAATCTCTCTCTGGGACCACATTTCTTTCGTTTTTCTCTCTCTCATCAACCATGTACTTGTACTCAAAAGCACCAACATATTCATAAAACATAATTAGCAAAATAAAGTTGGAATGCAATTTTCTGCTCATTTTTTTATGAATATTTCATAATATGCCTTGATATTATTTGATGGTTAAATATTGTTATGCCATTTTTTTCTTTTTTTCTTTTAATGTTAAAAATATTATTAAAGCAAAAAATAATGAAAGAATATAATAATAAAAAATGATGATAGAAATATAAATATAAAAGAGTTTATAATTAAATATAAAATTAAATATTAAAATTCGAACTTTCTTCACGCATGAATCACGTGCAATGTAGCTGCATTTTTTAGATATAGTTATTTTAAAAAATTAATGTGTTCTTTTAATTATTGATTTATATATCATAAAAATAAATTAGAAAAAAAAACATTTTGATAAAAAGACATAACATTGTTTATAATTATTTTATGTACTTATCATTAAAATATCATAAATTTATTATAATATTATCAGAATTTATAATAAACTTATCATATTATTATCATAACCTTATCATATTTTTTTCATAACTTATTTTGCGTTATTTATGCAGATTTAGATAACTTATTCATAACAATATCATAATATTATCACACACTTATTATTATGGCTTAATTGCACCAAAAATAAAAGTTGATGTTTTTTTATGCCAAGAAAAAAAGATTATGTTAAATATCAAAAATACGTGAAAGTTGGTGATTTTTTTATGCAATTAAGCCTAATATTATCATACTCTTATTATGATAATATATTATCATAGTATTGTCATAACCTTATTATGAGAAGTTGTTTTATGTCATAGTATCATAGTATTGTCATAGTATCATAATATCATCATTTTATTATTATAATATTATTATATTATTATCATATTATTATTATAACACTATCATATTATTGTCATATAACTTATCATAACATTATCATATTATTATCATCAATAGTTTTATCATAATATTATCACACCTTATCATATTTTTATTCAAAATTTATTTTACGTAATTTATGCATAATTGAATAACATTTCTAAAACAAAATAATCACATAATTATCATGGAATTATCATAATTTAATTACAATAATAATTTTTTTATAATTTTATCATAACCTTATCATAATATTATCACACCTTATCATATTATTAGCATAATTTAATATAATATTATCATAATCTTATCAGATTATTAACATAGTTTAATATAATATTATCACAACCTTACTATAATTTTATGTGTAACTTATTTTACGTAATTTATGCAGAATTAAATAATATTATCATAACCTTATCATAACATTCGCATAGTGTTATCATAAATCTTATCATAACCTTATCATAACCTTATCATTTATTATGTAAAATTGTTTTACGTACTTTATCATAACCTCACAACCATTATCATAAGCATATTATAATATTATCATTATGATATTTATCATAATATTATTAGACTCTTATCATAATATTATCAGCGGCTTATCATAGCTTTATCATAGTCTTATCATAACTTTTGGCTTAAATGCACCAAAAATCATCAATTTTCGCGTGTTTTTGATGTTTAACACGAATTTACATTTTTTACAAAAAATGATGTCGATTTAGGTCAAAAACGGTGCCGCTTTATGTCCAAAATGGTGTCCGTGTTATTCTTGCAATAATCGGATAGTTCGTGTATTTTTATGCCAAAAACACGCGATAGTTCATGATTTTTGGTGCATTTAAGCCAACTTTTTCGTAATTTTTGCGTAGATTATTTTACGTAATTTTTGCATAGATTATTTTACGTAATATTATCATTATCTTATCATAATATTTTTTTATATAATTTAAGTCTGAGAGTTGCGACGGTTCAAAGCGGCATTGGCAGTTTGCATAGAAACTTCAACGAAGTTGCGTGTCCCGTTTCAGAAACGTTTCGAAAATGAGAAACTCTCAGAAACTTTCAAAAAATTTATAAGAAAATGTTTCAGACCGTTTCCATAAATAAAAAAGCTATAAAAAAACCTAAAACATTCTCAACAATTTTTTTTTTCTATTACCCATAATTTTTATTGTGTACGTTATCTATAATAAAACTTCTCTTATTATTTTGTTAAATTTGATTATATTTAATTTATTTTATTAATTGACATAAGTATATAAATAAAATTTAATATATATAACATTTTTAATTTTTAATTTTTACTTTTATAAATATATCTCTATATTTTTTATTATATACACGTTTTTTTCATATTTCATGTCCTTCATTTAAAAAAAATACCATTTCTGCGTGTCCGTTTCATGTCGTTTCCGTTTTCAATTTTTATTTTCATGCTACCTACGGTTCAACTGGTCGGACTAGCCAGTCCAGTTTTGAAGACACTTATAACTACTTGGTCCTACCAAAGATTCCTCGAATCCTACCATCCTTGATTGTTATCACAATTTCACGTGCATCCAATCATACTCTGAAAACAAATTCAGATTGTACAATAATTCTTTCTGCAAAAAATAATTGCACCTTCCCATAAATGTCTTTAAAACTACTCAAACTTCAAATACAAAATTGAAATTTTCAACATTATATCGGAGACGATGACTCAAAAAACATTATATAGATAAATACATAAACATAAACATGCATATAAAATTTCGAAATTTTTTTATACAACCAACGAGTAGCTATGACTTAATTAACCAAAGCCATTACTACTTAATTTATTCAACATTAAAAACACTCACTCACTACTATTTTATTTCTTCTCTATAGTTATTATAAAGAGAGAAGAAATTAGACACTTCTAATAATGCCATTCTCATTTGCAATTGCATGGATCACACTTGCAGTCAGAGCCACACTTGCATCCGCCGTTCTCCGCCCCAACACTCATCTCGAAGCTGCCTCCGAACTGTGTTTTCTCCGGTGCAACCCCAAGGACAAGAGTCTCAGTGGTGGTTTTCTCTGAATAGCTCAGGTCAGGATACATCTTGCATCTGCAAAATTCAAAAAATTTATCAACAATTCAATAAAACAAGATCTACCCAAAAATTAAAATGAAATAAATAGAGATCCCAGGTAGCACGAACACAGGCACGAAAAAACAGAACATTCAGACACAGATACGACGAAACAGTGTTATTTTAAGGTTTAAAGTCTAAAAATGAAGTTTTGTGTTCAAAAAACAGAACAGATTGATTGAATGAATGAAATGTTCGTACTGCCGAGAAATTAAAGATTTGCCGTTCAAGAATTGAAATTGAAGAAAAACTTACCCTCCACAACCGTTGCCGCACTTACAGGCGGAGCCACAGCCACAGTTTCCTCCACAGCAAGACATTTTCAAGATTTTAGATATGAAATTAAATAATTACTCTCTGTATAACAAAATCACAAAGGATTGGCCGCTCAATATATAGGCAGTTGAGGAGAGAGATTGGTAGAAACTAACCGTACACGTGGCATGATATACCGTCATATCTTTATCATTATTATTTTAGATCAGTCCAAAACAACTTTTTACCAGCTTCCTTCCACGTATACGTCGCTCTCTGAGTACCAGTGCATCATCATGAGGGTAATTCTGGTATTTCGTTTATAGATTTGACAATTTATTAGTAACCGTCTGATTTAAATATTTTTATTTTAGTATTACTATTTTGTTTGAAAAAAATAAAATGTACGTCTTGATTTAGATCCATCAAAAGTGGGACCCATAGGTTTTGATAAGGATGTGGGGTCCATTTGGTCATGAAAGGAAAGTATCGTGTTCGTGTCGTCCTGTTATGTATGGGGCATCCCTTGGAGCGGCCACTAGCACTTTCGCGTATCAAAGAAAAGTTACATTTTCAAGGTTTAATTTAAGCTCTTAAAAAAAAAGTGCACCACTGTTACTGGCAAAAATAAATTATCGGATTGTGTTCATATCGTGTTAATTTATTCTGTCATTTAATTAATTATATTAAGTTTTCAATTCCAACACCTCACCGATTTTAAATAAATTATACAACACGACACAATTAATATATTAAGCGAACAAATAACATAATTAACACAAATACTCGACTAACACTACACAATTAACACGTCTCACTTAATATATAAAAATATTTAAATAATATAAATTTAAATTTTAAATTTATCAATTACTTGAATTCTATGATTTTATTTATGGCGGAAGGTACAAAACAATTTCTGAATTTTTCGAGAACGTACAAGACAACCCTCTTATTTTTTTTGGGTCCAAAACGACCCCTTAATTTTTTTTTTCGAATAAAAAACCCCTTCCGTCCAAAATCTCTGTTAAATAATGACGTGACAAATATGGAAAAAGTTCAAAAACAGCCTTAATGCTTAAAAAACTTACCAAATTTATACTTTTAATTTTTTTAACACATTTCACCATCTTTTTCTTTTAAATATCTATAATTAAATAAAATTATAAGTTAAAATCACTTAAAACAAATAGAAATCTAATTAAATACATTGAAACAAATAGAAACTTAATTAAACACTTCGAATCACAATTAAAACAAATATAAATCTAATTAAATACATTAAAACTTAATTAAACACTATAAAACACAATTAAAAATCTAATTAAACACATCGAAGTCCATTTAAACCAATAGAAATTTAATTAGACACGTCGAAATTTAATCGGAATTCAACTAATTTTTTTAAAATTTTACAGAAGAAAATCAATTTTTTTTAAAAAAATTGATCCCCTTTGAGAGGATGAACAAACCACTGTTCATACTCAAAAGAGGATGAACGATCTGTTCATCCTCTCAAAGAGGATTGAAAAAAATTAAAAAAAATTGAATATGCGGGTTCCGGCGGTGGATTCGGTAGTCGGCGGTGATTTTGAAATTAATTCGTTTTTTTTAATTAAGTCTTATTAGTATTTATTAGAATTAATTAGGATGAAAATTAAGTAGGTTTTTTAGAGGTTTTTAAGTGAAGAAAAGGGAGGGTGAAAATGATTAAAAAGTTCATAAGTATAAAATTGGTAAGTCTTTTAAACATTAAGGATGTTTTTAAACTTTTTCCTTATGTGCTACGTCATCATTTAACGGAGATTTTAGACGGAAGGGGTTTTTTGTTCGAAAAAAAAATTGAAGGATCGATTTGAGCCAGAAAAAAAGTAAAAGGGCTGTATTGTACTTTCTCGAAAAGTTCAGGGATTGTTTTGTACCTTCGGCCTTTATTTATCTATCAATATAATTTTATTTAAAGGATAATGTTATATAAATTTCTTTTTAATTTAATCATGAACTTTAAAATGCGTAAATTATATGCAGGAAGTTGTTTTTTCTTTTTCAATTTGATTCATACTCATTGATGTGATATTGTTGAGCTGAAAGTCATTTTTGACAGCCCCGTCAGCATATTATGATCTCGTGTATCGAATTGAAAGAAATGCAACTTCTTACATACAATTGACATATTTTAAAGTTCATGATTAAATTAAAAAAGCAAATATAGTTTATAAACTGGGTTAATGTCAAAAAAAAAAATCACGAACTTTACATGTTTTCTCATTTTAATCACGTAGTTTAAATTTTCTCATTTTCATGCACAAACTACTATTTTTTTTCAAATTCATGCACGGTGCTGAGGTGGCACTCATTCATTGGTGTAAAATGACCTCCACCTCAGCTAATTACACCAATGGAGTCGTGACACCTCACCACCGTGCATGAATTTGAAAACAAATGGTAGTTCGTGTATGAAAATGAGAAAATTTAAACTGTGCGATTAAAATGAAAAAACGTATAAAGTTGGTGAATTTTTATGACATTAACTCTTATAAATTTATTTAATATTATTTTTTTATTTGATAAATTAATAATTTTAAGTTTCATTTTATGAAGTTATAACTATTTTATTTTTATATTATTATAAATAATATAATTTATTAACGGATTTAAAAGCGTTACCGTCAACATAATATAAGAACAGAAAAGTAATCAAAAAGTTCATTTCACATAAAAAATCAAAAGTATTTAAGTTGGTAGTTTGAACAAAAAATAAAACTGAATTTGTTTACCTTTTTCAAAATAATTATTCTTAATGTATGTTTGTTAATTTATTTCTAGAAAATTGAAGGTAAAATGTCCGAACTTTGTCAAGTTGTAGATTTATTTGTTCAAAAATATTAATCTGGACAATTTATAGTTTTTTGTGCTACATTAGAGGAGTAAATGAGTTTTTATTAGAAAAAAACAATTAAAATAAAACAAACAGAAAAAATAAGACAAAAACAAAAAAAGAGGAACGCCCACCGAGGGGCTCGAACCCTCGACCACAAGGTTAAGAGCCTTGCGCTCTACCAACTGAGCTAGACGGGCTTCCATGTCACCCTAGTAGATTTTATTAGAACTATAGAATATTTAAAAGGTTTACGAAAGTCTGGCTCTTAAATATCCAAGAGTACTACTGTAAATATTCTTTGAAATTAGGTGCAAAACATTATTTTTCTTCTGAATTTTAAAAATCTATCATTTTCCTCGCAATTTAGGTACTATTATATAATTGAAATTTCAACCGAAAGCGGATATTCCAATTTGGCTGTGAAAATTCCAATTAAATAGAATTAAAATATAAAGAGAAAATAAACAAACTCGAAAATGATAATAATAATTTTGATGTGATATAGTAGGTAAAGTAAATTTTCCTATCTAAATTTTTTTATATACAAAATAAACTAATTAATATTCCACCACCTTGAAAAGCCTCATAAGCTGGAAATAATCTCCTCTAAGAGATCATCAAAAATAATATCCTCAACTTCAAGTCCTACACATTCACAATCAAATTGTAAATTCATCCATCCATCACATTTCACTAAATCTCTACTCACAATATAATCCAACAATTGTTCAGCCGGCGGAGGTGAGCTTAAGTAACCACTTATGTTTGCCCAAACCTCCTCTAGCACACGGTATCCTACCGGCATAGGCCGAATCCGAGAAAGTGTCGACAAAGCCGTCGGAAAATACGTGTATGATCTCGCATACAATTCCATCAACACTTGATTGATTAGATCAAACAGAAGCAAGTGATAACACGGGTACCCTCCGTCTTCTTCGATTCCGGAGGTTTCTTGATGATCAAGAAACATACAGCCGGCTACTTCGTCGAATAAAGATGGATCCATCGGTTGTCCATCGGAATGCCATGTTCCGAGCTGTTCGTTCTTGCTGAAACCGGATAATTCAAGTATGTCTTTCACATAATCAAATTCTGCTTTGTCTTTTGCACCTACTTGAAAGTGGATATTATACTTGTTAGGAATTTCTATGTTGTCAATTCCAGTTTCTGCTGCTATTTGTATCTCCTTCATGATTAACTTGTCCTCCAAGTTATCTAGTTCGTCGCGGAAGGGAATGCTTATCCTCAGTGTCAAATCTTCTTCTGTAAAATCCATATCCACCATATAAAGCATCCATTTCAATAAGGAGTATAAAATGCAATCAGTTTTAGTTTAAATTCCACATTAAACATCTTAAACTCGAGATCCTAAACTAAAAGCAGAATAAAAATCTGGCGGTACTAAATTTCTATCCTATATTTCAATTCGGTAGTAAAGTTGTATCAAAATAGTATAACAAATTTAATTTTTATTATAAGTCGAATACTTCAAATTTTTCAAATCAAAATAAGTTCATATAGCGATCAGTGACAGCATATTCTTAGTATATACGGCTACGCAAGGCGGCACATCAGATGACGACTGATATGGCAACCGGTGTGCCACATCAGAAGAATCCGAATATCAAATTGGAAAGTGGTGAAGTACTCTGTCTCAAATAAAAATTAGAGTTTAATTTATATTCTGATACCAAACTGAGACATGAAAAAGATTTGAACTTCTAACCCCCTAACAGCAGGTATTGTTAAACCAAAAAATATGATACCTTCTGCACTGGAAAAGCTGACACGACTAGCATTATCCTCTTGAAAGCTATTTGGTTCCGACAGTTCAGCATCCTGCTTATCCTGAGACGCCGACGAACTATCACTAACTAAATTCAAATTGGCATCAATATCAGAAACTGGAGCTGTCAACTCCTGACGATCTTCATAAACCAACATTGTATCGCTATCCAAGTTCTGTTGATTGTCAATTTTTACAAGACTTCCTGAATCTGATTGTTCGCTGAAATCACTCGTGCTCGCATTTGCATCCACAGTATTTCTAACCTGTTGACCTGATGGTAAGGCATCAGAAGAATCCTCATTGAAACAGATGTAAGATTTGAGTTCAGGTGAAGAAGACAATCTTCTCATGGGATTTGAAGCAATTTTTTGAGTTGAATCTTCACTTTTCAATTTCAATGGCTCAACATATTTGGGTTTAACATCTCCCTTGCAACTAGACTCGTACAATTGACAGTATTTATCTAGTGATTCGCTCAGAGAAGGCGTTCTGCTGATGCAATGCGATCCAGTTTTGTTGACGGAAAAGAAAGAATGCTGACTCTCACAGCTACTTCTGGGGCTGTCATTATTATCATCTCTGCCCGCGAAAAGGTTCTCAGTTTTGAACTCCTTGGGGAGCTCTTGACCGCGAGGAATCTTGTCTAGGATTCCGTCCAATGCGATCCTATGCTTCTCTTTTTTGCTCTGTCCAATCACATGTTTTATCTTTTCTTTAAGATTCTTGAAACGCTTGATAACAGCTTGATTCTTCTTCCTACGCTGAGTTGTCTGGAACTCTGCGAGTACTGATGGCATTGACTGGGAGCGGCCATATGGTTTACAGTGAAGCTCAGATTTAACTGTCTCCTTCAAAGGATTAAGTTTTCTAGTTCCAAATCCTCTAAAAGGGGACGAGCTACACGAAGAGAACGACAGAGACTTTGAGTACGCCCTTCTACTTCTTCGTGTCTGTTGATTGTGGAAATGATGAGCAAAAGGAGAGCCTGGATCTTGTAAGACTTGCAAGAAATATTCCCTGTTTTTGTTTATGATATCAAAAGCATCCAAAATTTCCCTTGATTGGTATGTCGAAGCACCCATATTGAGTTTCTGTTCATGAACTAAATTTTGACCTTCACCTTCATATTTTTCCAGAACAAGAGGGTCATCTGCAAATAATTGCTTCCCAGTAGCGTCAAAGCTCGAGTTATTCCCACCTAACACGGTGCTGCAATCTTCCGAATTTTGATCCTCGTAGGCATTCGAATCCTCTAAGGTGGGAGAGAAAAAGCTCTCATTGTCTGCATTCTTAGCAGAAAGTGGACTTTCAGAATCTAGAGCCATATCAGCAGGGAAATATAATTCGTCCGAAGGATCTAGGTGATGAATGGAATCTGTTCGCATCAAGAGTGACTGCAAAGTGCACGATGAGGTACTACGATGTCTACCCTTCATTTTATACACTTCTTCTGAGATGAGTGATTTTAACCGAGATTTAACAGAGTTTCTGGCCGCTGGGGAGGAATGTGTCATCTTTTCATCAACCTGATAGTTCTTATATCAGATACCATTCTATAGTCAGTCAAACACACAAAATACACGTTTATGCATATGTGAACGGTAACAGCGCAATCTTGGATCGTTAAAAGATGCATCCTTATGTAATATGCAGTAAACTTTTGTAAATGCACAACATTTTGTAAAAAGAATCTCATTTCTAACCAACTTACACTAGGGTTTTCGTTTTCAGAACTGTGATCATACAGTAATCCATCGCTCTTTGATGCTTTCATATCATTTCCAGGATTCGCAACTCCTAGAAAAACATGAAAAATTATCGATACACACAATCAGACAATTCAACGCCATTTAACATATCATTGAGCATTAAAAAAATTAAAGAAAGAAGACTTTCAATGCAGCATTGTAAACAAGCTATATTGCACGGAAATTTCTCCTGTTCCGGTATTTTCCATTAGAACGTTTCCGTGCTACATAGTAAACAAGAGTTAGGGTTATAAAGCAAATTTCGAATAAATAGAACTTATCGATTGCATACCCCACGAAAATCTCCCATTGATAGCCTTCTTGTAAGGAATCTTTTTCTTAATGTGACTCCAATGGTGATATTTAAGTATATGCAGCACACCCCACATGCATCCTGGAGGGCCATTCTGAATAGACATCACAGAGTCACTGTGCTGCATATTCTTTCCCATGCTTTATAGTCTTCTCTATTCACAATACAATCTTCTTAAACCTGAGAGCCAATGTAGCCAAACATATTCATAAAATATTTCAAATTGGTAAAACTGACCAATTCTATTAAACTGGCAATCAAAATTGCAACAAATTGTTAATCTGAATCATTAAAGATTTCGGAATCATGAATAAAGGAAAATAACCAAAAGGGTCAAAAAAGGAGCTCCCATTCTTCACAAATAGCCAGCAAAAGAAGGGTATCATCTAGGTAGCACAGACACTTCATTCAATCAACGTGTCTCGTTTAGGAAACGTTTCAGACACTTGATGTTTCGGATACGGACAAAACACTGTTCTTCCGTGTCCGTGGCCGTGTCCATGTGTCCCGTTTCCCATATCCGTGATACAACAAAACTCATAATCCTATGTTACTTAATTCTACAAATTCCCAATCTAAGGAAAACAAGAAATTAGGGCAAAAAAGGGGAAAATGGGAATTTTTCAATTTATATTATTCCATCAAATAATTATGAAAAAACATTTAAAACCCACCTGCCTATTCCCTTCGGCTCTCACACAAAATGCAGCCAAGCCATTAAATTCGACAAAATCTCTGCATTCCGTTTGATCCTCTCTCTATTTGATTTACAGAAACATTTCCCGAGAAACAAACAGCCTATATATACCCGTAAGAAAAGAAAAAAAAAAAAAAAGGGTCAGAATTTCTTTACCTTGACAACGAAATTCAAACCCAGGTTATTTGAATTTAGGAATAATTAATGATGTTTCTATGTCTGGTCCTAAAAAAACAAGAAACAAAATCTCTCCTCAATTCTAAAATTATTTTCTACTTTTGGGTTAGCTCTATAAATTGTTTTCTCTTCCTTTTATTTTGTGCTATTTCTTCGGTTATGAATTGCGCGGTTTTTCTCAACTAACTTAACTGTGAGTCTTACTGGGTTTTGCTATTCTACGATTTTCATACTACGTCTGACTTCCATGGTAATTCATCTCAACCATCCATCCATTTATACGTCGATTGCTGTTTAGGTTTATTTTTTTTGTCCCTGGGATAATGGTGCACCTGTCAAGGGTTGTTACATTAATTAGGACACATACTCAAAGAGGCCTTACAAATGTGGTGACATTTGAGTTAGCGGCGTTGTGATTATAGTTAAGTCTAAATTATAATTGGATCGCTTTGAGATACAAATATTACAGAAAATTAGAATAAATACTCTATTTTTAAAAATAATTTTATTTCCTACCTCAACAAAAAAAAATAGAGAAAATACTTCACCATTTTAATGTTTTTATTTTTTTACTCTAACACCTATTTATATTATAATTATACCTATTTTTTATTATTATTTTACTCTAACCATATTATTTCCACTCTTAAGTGACAACTGTCACTTTTTTTCTTTCTCCTTTTTTTTTCTTCTCCATTCCTTTTCTTCTCATTCTCTGTTTTTTTTTCCGCCATTTTTCTTCTTCTTTTTTATTCCTTCTTCATTTTTGTTCTACTTCTTCATCGTTAATTCATCACTCCGCCGTCGCTCCGCCATCATTCCGCCGCTGCTCAGCCGTTTTTCGTATTCAATTTTAGCGTTTTTTCCTCGACTCATGATGATTAATACGATTGTTTAACTTTCAGATCTAAATAAATTATTCTTGAATTTTCTCAATTTTAGATCTAAAAATCTGCATTAAAAACGTTTTTATACACAAAAATGATTTTCTGAAAAAAAAAACTGCTTCTGATTATCATATGAGTATCATAACTGCATTATCATGCAAGTATCATAACACTGCAGAAAAAAATAATTTTTTTATTAAAAGACAGCGTCTGATTATCATGTTGTTATCACTACATTATCATAACATTATATGATTATGATAAGGTTATGATAATACAATGTACGATAATGATAACTAGATGATAATGAATTATAATGAGATTATGATAACTGGATGATAACGTACGTGAAAATATAATTATAAAAAGATTCATGACACCAGTATGATAACAAGATGATAATAAAATAATAAAGTTATGATAATAGTATGATAATATGATACATATATGTAAACAATTTACAGAAAAATTATGATAATGAGATGATAAAGTAAAGATAATATTATGATAATATGATACCTGTATGAAAAAATAATTACAAAATTATGATAACGAGATGATAATGTGAAGATAATAGCATGATAATATGATACATGTATGAAAAAAATAATTACAAAAAAATATGATAACAAGATGATAAGGTGCAGATAATAGTATGATAATATGACCTTATTATATTTCATTATCATACTATTTTCTCCACATTATCATCTCGTTATCATAATTTTTATGTAACTTTTTTTCATATAGGTATCATATTATCATACTGTTATCATAACTTTATTATCATGTCATTGTCATAACATTATCATTTAGGCACAACAATACATTATCATCTCGGTATCATATGATTATATTATGATAACGAGATGATAATACAATGATAACAACATGATAATCAATTTTTTTGTAGAAAATCTTTCTTTATGCAGTGTTATGATAATAACATGATAATACAGTGATACTCATATGATAATCAGAGACTGTTTTTTTTTTTTTTATATAAAAAAATTATTTTTTTCTGCAGTGTTATGATAATCATATGATAATCAGATGCTGTTTTTTGTGCAGAATATCGTTTTTTGTGCAGAAAATCATTTTTCCATCATAATAACGTTTTTTCATGCAGATTTTTAGATCTAAAATTGAAAACAAATTCAAGAGTAATTTATTTATATCTGAATGTTAAAAAACCGCAATAATCACCATGAATTAAAGAAAAAATAAAATATGAATGAACAATGCAGCAACGGTGGAGCAATGAAGAAACGGCAGCGAAGCGATAAAAAAACGGCGGCGAAGCGATGAAGGAACGGTGAAAAAAGAAAAATGGAGAAGAAATAAAGAAGAAGAAAAAATTAACAAAGAAAAAAAAACAGAAGAGGAGAAGAAGAAGAAGAAGAAGAAGAGAGAGGAAAAAGAGAGAAATATTAAAAATATGGCAGCTGTTATATGATAAGTAAAAATATATACTTAGAGTAAAAAGTTAATAAAAAGTAGGTATAACTATAATATAAACATGCTTTAGAGTAAAAAAATAAAAGCATTAGAATGATGAGGTATTTTCTTTATTTTTTCTTTATTGAGTTAGGAAATCAAATTATTTTAGAAACTAGAGTATTATGCTTAAAGATTTCTTTTCTTTTTGAAACTTTAAGATAGAGTTACTTAAGTGAAAAATTTCACTCTCCAATTTCTCATTTTCCTTAATCAAAATATTAATATTTTATTTCAAGATAAATTGTATAGAAAATTTAAGTATTTCATGAGAAGATTTTATGTCTTGAAATTCTTTCTTTAAATTAAAAATATCAATTTTTGTCATTAAGACTTCTTTCTAAAACTTTCTTCTGGCATAATAATCACTATATTTAGCGGTTAGCTTATTTCACATGCTATCACATTGTTCAACATCATCATCATCAATAACATCAATCATACTACCATTATTTTTAATAATATTTTCAACAACACTTAAACAAGCATGTGTTTTAACACTAATACAGCTGATGACCTCCTAGCTCAATTACTAGGAGTGAGGTACAAGATCAAGAGGTCTTGGGTTCGACCTCCATGGAAGCATAAAATGATAATTTATTGAAGATGTACGAAAGGGTGTCTTGGATAAAACTACAAGCGTTAGAAGCGGTGGTTACGGCATCGTTCCGCCATGATGGTGAGTTTCGTAAAGCGATGCATTCAACGTATAACAACGTGTATGGAATATTTGTAACCATTAGTATATGTCAATGTTGTAACTGTAATAGTATTATATCTTGTATATTTATATCTATTAAAAAAACACTAATACGATCCCAAAATAGAAAACATGAGGGTGTTACCTTAGGTGTTGGATCATTCTTAAAGGCCATGAAATAAAGTTTGGCTCTTTCATTGCCTTTGCCATCAATCCTCGAATTGATAATTGTTCTCATCATCCCAAGTGGACATAGCCCTTTTTGTCCTTTTAATAGAGATGTTTGACGCCTCCGTGACATTCTAGTTTAGTATGATCCAGTTTTCTATATCCATAGCAAGTCACGTCTCTTCCATTGAATTTGGACTTCTTAAAGTTTGAAGATTTCTTTTTGCTATCATGCCTTGGTTCTTGTCCTTTTCTTCTATTCATAATTTCTTTGAATTTTTTAGACATTAGCATAATTTCATCTTCTTCATCTTCATTACACACATACTCTTTGTATTTTATACTTTACTTACCTTTGAAGCTTTCAAGGAAATTCTCTAGCCTTTTTCCTCTTGTATGCTCTTCTTGTATGTCATCTCATGGAATAGCAATTTCTAATAAGCACATCGGTTCTTAGAGTCTTCAAGTTTTGAGACTCCTTAATTGTCGTAACCTTCTGTTGCCACTCCAAGAGGGGTAGAGAATGAAAATTTTTACCATTGAATTTCCGAAGAGCGTAGTGCTTTTAAAGTTTCTTGAGGTTTATCAAAACAGCAAGAAGGTGGTTGGTGATATCGGTGAAATTCTTGTTGGCTTGTACTTGAATGTCTCATATTTATCAATGAAAAGTTCAACCATTTTGTCCTTCATTTGAGCTGTGCCTTCATGGTGGTTCTGTAGGATTTTCCACATCTCCTGTGCACTAGTACAATGTTGAACTCTTGACATTTCTTCTCCATATAAAAAAGATATAATAACACGTATAACCTTTCCGTTAAAAGCATTTGCTCTTTTATGCTCCTTTGTCCATTATTCTCTTTGCCATGGATAATGTTCTTTGTCTTGGTACTTGACTGGAGCATCAAAACCTTTAAGCATAATATTCCATATATTGATGTCATCTATATCGAGGTAGTTTTTCATGTAGAACTTACAATTAGAATATTTTGTTTCATCAAAAAAAGGTCTAAGAATGTTTGAGAAATTTCTGGTTGTTATTTGAATCGAAGAACTCAACTCACAATTAAGCAAATGAAATTATCAACTTAGATCTGATACGAATCAAAATCCCAAATCAACCTAAGGGGGGGGGGGGGGGGGGAGGGGAATTATGGTTGTTTAAGAAATTAAAATTTTGATGAAAAATAATATAAAAGATTAGAGTTTCGAGAAATAGAGACAAATAACTTTTAAAATGGTTCAGATCAATTCAATCCTAGGTCCAATACGCAATAAAAATTTGAGAGTTTAGAATTCACTAATAATTGTGCTTAAGCTTGTACATAATTTGATGGAATGGATTTTTTAAAATTAATATGTCTTCTAACTTGTAAATAATTGATTTTTCAAGACTTATGAAGAACCTACAAAAATGGTAAAGCAATGAATGTTTACCAACACAAAAACAAAGAGATCAATATGAAATTGATGCACACAAAAGATGAGTATAGAGTATGAGAATTGTAAGTGTAAGGAGATTGGTTTTTATAACCCTTACATAATGTTTGTGGAGTCTACTTATAACCGCCAGCAACCCTTATTTAAGTCATAAAAAAACAAAAATTGTCCTGCCAAAGTATATGCAGCGCCCGCGACCTAAACTCTAGCCTAAATTCTTCAATGATTCTCTAACATGTACCGTTCATTAGGGACATTCGAATTATTCTGTTGGACGTCCAACCGTAATGTGTATTGTGGCCGTTACTCTTAGAGGTCAAACCTGTAACTAAGCCAAGAATAAGGGTTTTTAAAACCCTAGGATTGCGACTGAGGACGAGCTTTCGTTGTCCCCGTAATCAAAGAGTCACGCCTGTGACATAACCTAGTCGCACTCGCGAAAAAGCTTTTGTTTCTTTCTCGTTAGAAAGCTTTGAATAGTGCCTCAAGTGTTTTACAATGTCCTACACACTAATAAACACGATTACATGTTTTTAATTGATTGTTAAAAATAAAATTAAAAAGATATAAAAGAAAAACACAATCCAACAAAATTCATTATCTATTTTCTGTTATAATAGAAGTTTGAAGAAAAAAGATTATAGAATTATTATTTATATAATATAAGTGATATGGTCAAATATCGCAAAAGAGAAAGATTTGGATAAATATATAAATATATATAAATTTATGAGAGCATAATTCATTATCTGCCCACACAATTATTTTATACCATTTGCACTCAATTGAACACAGCTTTTCTTTTGTTTGTTTGTTGAGGGTTGAGTTTTGCATACACAAGTGGTATATTTATATGATTATGAACATCATAATGCCAGCTGCTTAAATTTTCCATTTTTCAAATAAATTTAATTACCTATCCAGAAATTCATTAAAAAAAACATTCATTTTTAAACACCATTTGCATTTTCCTTTTTTTTTTTTATCAACCCATTTACTTTCGAATACATATGTTGGGTTATTAGTCAAACTAATACCAAATCTTTATATAATTTTTTAAAATGGTATCGTTATTCTAATTTGTATATTTTGAGACTATAACTTCTAATTTTGTTTCGGATTAATTTTTTTCTTTTAGACTATAACTTCTAGTTTTGTTTCGGATTAACTTTTTTTTTTTATAGGATTTAGGCTTTCTACATTTGATATGGCGACGGACTGAAAACATTCTTACATGCTTCACATCCGATATCACATCAAATAAATATAAGGTTACTTCATAAGAAATATAATATTGTAAGATATGAATTGAAAGAGTGTATATATATATATATATATATATATATATATATATATATATATATATATATATATATATATATATATATATAAATAAATATAATTGCCACATCAGATATAAGAGGTTTGAATTTTATAAAAAAAGGTTTGATATGAAACAAAAGTAAAATTATAAATCCGAAAAAATATTAATTACAATAACGGTATGATATCAAATAGAATACAAAGATTTAGTATCATTTTTACTAATAACACTACACAGTTTGTTCCAGTGTGGTTAAACCACGAATCGGTCAGTGGTCCGGTTTAAAACTAAAAAAACAGATTTTTTGGTTGGACCGGGTTGAACAGGGTTGGACCGGATTGAACCGGTAAAACTCGAGTGTTGAACCAGGTTGGATCGGATTGAACCGGTAAAAAACCGGTGAACTAGATTTTTTTTTAATTTTTTAAACTTTATTAGACTGGTTGAACCGGTCAAAACCAGTTCAATCAGTTGAACCGAAAATTGGTGGCCATCAGTTCGGTTTTTAAAATACTGGTTTGTTCACCTTCTATATTTTGGGTGGAAAATGCTCTTTCTTCATTGATTAAAAATATATTTAATCTTAATTTTGTTAATGGAAGTTGTAACTAAAATTATAGGCTAATAATTACCCATAACCCCTGACTTTTGGGGATCTGATCACAAAATCCCCTAATATTTAAAAACGATCAAAATCTCCTGATTTTTGTGTCGGCGCTCACAAAACCCCCCTGAAATCAAACAAATGGCGATTTTTGAAAAAAATATGATGTGGCAGCGAGTTTTTTGTGTCAGGCCCAACAAAAATCTGGCCCCATGTCAAGTGTCAGGTGACACCTCATCAAAAAATGCAAAAAACCAAAAATATCCCCAAAAATTCAATTAAAAGAATTAAAAAAATACTTAAACCAAATCCAATTAAACCAAACCCAATTAAATTCAACCTAACCACTACACTCCTAACAACCTGTCTCCGGCCACCACTGCCACCTATCTCCGGCCACCACTGCCTCAATGGCCGGAAAATTCCGTCCATCTTCTTCTTTCATCCGTTCTTCATCAAAAACAGAGTCAAGAAGAACAAACCTAGATCGGGTTTGTTCTTCTTGATGAAAAAATGGGATGTGCTTCGTCGAAAAGAACAAACACGATTTGGGTGTATTCTTCTTGATGAAGAACTGGGTTGTTCTTGATTGGGCTGTTCTTCTTGATGAAGAACAGACAATATGTTCTTCATCAAGAATATATCCTGATGGGTTTGTTCTTGATGAAGAACATGTGGAAGAAGAAGATGGCGGCCGGTAAAACATTTCGGCCGTAGAGAGCAGCGGCTGGAGAATGGTAGGATGGTGGGTGGTGGTTAGGGGTGAAGTGGTTTGGTCAAATTAAATTAGACTTGATTTGAATGGTTTGGTTGGATTGGGTATTTGTTTAATTTGTTTTAATTGAATTTTTAGGGGTATTTTAAATTTTTTGGTGAGCTGTCACCTGACACCTGACGTGGGCTCACATGAAGCCAGATTTTTGTTGGGTCTGACACAAAAAACTCGCCGCCACGTCAGCATTTTTTCAAGAATCGCCGATTGTTTGGTCTCAGGGGGTTTTGTGAGCGGCTACAAAAATCAGGGGGTTTTGTGATCGTTTTTAAATATCAGAGGGTTTTGTGATCGGACCTTTAAACGTCAGGAGCCATGGGTGATTATTAACCAAAATTATGATAAACAATAGATTTCATATTAGGCATAACATATCCTAAATTTTTTGTACTATATAATTTCTTTTTATTTTGTCCCTGAGACGTTATTTATATTTTATTAAATAGATGATCAATTAATTAAAAACAAGGCTTAACCCATATAAAGGCCCCTGTACTTTACACTTTTATTTCCGTAGATCCTTATATTTTATTTTTGTATTATCTAGTATTTCTACTTACCTATTTTTGATTTTGAGGTCCTTTTAGAGTTTTTTTCAGTCTCTGTACTTATAATTTTTTTTCCTCCAGTCCCTCTACTTACAATCTTTTTTTCCTCCGGTCACACAAAAGGACAGAAAAAAACTCAAAAAGGACCTGAAAATAAAAAATGAGTAAGTAGAGGTGCCAGAAAATACAAAAATGAAATATAAGGACCAACGGAAAAAACTGTAAAGTACAGGGACCTCTAGATAGGTTTGGCCTAAAAACAATTAATACGCTTAATTTGTATAGTACCTTTTCTAAATATAATGTGTGCGTTATTTATTATTTTGAGGATATTATGCTTGGATATGTGTTATTTTTTAGGTGATTTATGCAATAAAGTCAAGACCGAGAATCAAAATAATTTGCAAAAAAACGAAGAAAATATGTTAAATACATCCTTCTTTATAAATGGATAGTTTTGTTCTTCTTCAAGACCTCAAATGAGAAAGTGCTCCGCATATTAATTATTGTATACATCGTATACTTTCCAAAACATCAAGAATTACAGTATTCGAAGTTGTCTAGCTCAGCCTATGAAGTTTTGAAGATTGACAAATTGCACGTCGCATTAGATTGCTTGCAGGTTTGACCCTTTTGATTTGATATTTCAGATTACTTAGAGAGCGCTGATGAATTTATATTCTTCGTATGAAATAAACTATACATCTCAAGCTTTCCAATGAATCAAGAACCAAGTCATCTGGAGTTGTGTGTAAATAGTTATGTCTTTCCGAAGTTGGTGGCTGCGCTGAAATCAATCCTGCCGGCCATGAGCAATCCCGACGACCGGTAGGATTGGGAGGCCGGTAGGAATCACATCTGGACAGCAACCCTGCCGGCCATTGAGTCATCTTGACAACCGGCAAGATTTGGAGGCCGGCGGGATCATCTCTGAAGTGAAAAGTGACGAAAACTTCATCCGTCGGGAATCGATATTAGTTCGACTCAGAATTATTTTACAACATAAAAGGTGAAATCTTCTACTTCTAGAAGATTGAGAGCATCAAAGATCAAAGTTCAATTTGAATTAGAAGTGTTTCTTTACACTTAAACTTAATCCTAAAAGGAGATTAACTTATAGTAAAATTCAAGTTTCAAGACCTTTATTAATAGAGCTCAGCTCAGGGCTATTGAATCATTCAATTCATTATGTAAATACATTCATATTATATTCTTATTTTATTAGTTTATTTTAGTTTAATTTTTAGTTTTTATTTTAGTTGTTCTTTAACTTAACTTGTAAAATCATTCGAGCACAATTTGGATTTCAAGATTTCATTGAAGAGGATTATTTTCAAGTCAAATTAAGTGTGATTTCCTCTTTATTCTTTTTAGTTATGCAATTTTTAATTGTTTACTTGTTTGTTTTTACCATGTCTAGTTAAATTAATTGACTTGAAATAATTGTGAATAGTATGAATGCTTGGTTTAAATTTTGAAAACTAAATTACATATCTTTCTTTACTAATGCAATTTTAGTTATTGAGTTTAATTCTTGTGATTAAATGGCTAATAATTGCATGAAGTTAGATTGAATTGTAAGGAGGTGACTTAAGCAATTTAATCGGAATAGATAACCAATACATAATTACAAAACATGAGTCAGACCACCATGTTTGCATTATGTGGTCTATGTGGATAACTTGATTTTAATGCTTTGTTTGTAATTGTTGGTTATTTTCTATTGTCCTGTAAGCCGTGACAGTAAAAACGATTCATGGTACTCAAGTTATAATCAATTAGCTAGTTCAAGCCCGAAAGAGGGATTAGTGATTTTCGATCTATCATGCATTGCATGTAACAACTTAAAATTGATTGATATGATTTAGATTTGTAAGGTATCAATAATTTATACGAAAGCAATATTCTTGATTGTTTGTTATCATTGTTAATTTTTTTTATTTAGTATTTTTTGTTTTTATTATTTTAATTCAAAATCTAAATATATCACTTTTTTTTTATGAATAAATATATCAATTATTCGATTGCTCAAATAATAGTTTAGTTAATTATTTTGGTATTAAATTCATTTTTCGTGGGTTCGACATTACACTTACTCTTTATTACTTATTCACGATATTGTATACTTGTAATTTTATGCATGGACAATTATATTAGCTAGTTTAGTACTATGTGAGCTATAAAATTAAAATTTGTTATTCTTAATGTCACTAAAGTACTATGTGAGCTATAAAATTAAAATTTGTTATTCTTAATGTCACTAAACTCTACAAAAAAAATTTGGATTTTTTGAAGAGGCAAGTGTCATGGCAAGCCCATGTCTATCTATGTCTACGTTCATACTTTATCTTTTTTTTTTTAACTTTGCCCTTAAGATGTTTTTTCTTTACTTAATCAATGTATTTTATCATTTTTTTTATTTATTTCTTGACCAGACAGAAGTCATGAGGTGTTGTTCATTATTTATAGAATTAAATAAAGAAAAATGGTAAAATATAAAGATTAAATTAAAATAATATTTTAAAGACAAAAAAAAGGATTAAATAAAAAAACATCTTAGAAATGAAATAAAATAACAATAAAATACAAAGACATTTGAATAGATTATGCCTAACAGTACTAAATAGAGGTCTACAACTAAAATTAGTATGTAGAATGCATATTTATTTTTCATATATTTCTTAATCCAACAAAAAGAAGAAAATTGCAATATTTCAATGGTTGCATATAAACACATATTAAAATTTTGACATCAAATTAAATATTAAAAGTATATATATTCATTAAAACAACTAAACTTAACAAACTTATACCATTAAGTACAACTATACAAAAAATTAAAATTTATTGATTTTATATAGTCGCATAGGTGGTTTAATACAATAACATAATATGTTAAGTAATGAAAACGTCAGAATTTTCGAATTTAAATGCTCTCTTCAAGAATAATTAAAGTTTAATCAAAATTTAAAGAGAATACATTGGTGCCATTACGAAGTCTTCGAGATGACAAGGTCCCCGGCTTCTGGAACACAAGATCATCAAATTAGTCACTAAGCATATTAGTAATTGTTTAATTTGGGTGATTTGTCACTAAGCATATATCTGCATAAATAAATGTCAACAAGGGGACATTATAAAAAAACATCTAACTTTTTAAAATAATTTTAAATACATTAAATATGAAATTTTACACAATTATTCTTTATTCTTTGTCAAAATTATTCGAATTTAAATAATTCGGATATTGTTCGAGATCGAGCTTGAATTTGAGAATTTAAACTCATTCGAGATCAAACTTGATAACATACTCGTAATGGAGTTCGAATTTGACCTGACTTGGAGTCGGTGCATTTCGTTAACACTCCTAGTCAAACATTAACATAAAAAGAAGGGGGAAAAAAATCAAATAAGCCTTTAATGTTTAGTCTATAAATCAAATAGTCTTTCAACGTTCGAAAAAAGTCAAACGAGCCTTTAATGTTTATATTGTATCATCTAAACTCTCCTTAGAGGTAATCGAGAACACTAACGTTTGTTCACGAGGATTCCTAAGGAAGGCTTAAATGATAAAATTTAAAAGCGTTAGATTTCGTTGCACTTTTCCGAACGTTGATGGTCTATTTGATTCATAGACTAAACGCTAGGAAGTTATATGACCCTTTTTTTCTAAAAATAATTATGACATAGCATTTTTAACGATGATAACAATAGAAAAAAAAAATTCCATTCTCAATTTCTCTTTGTTTGCCGATTACTGCCACCATATATTTTCGCCAGAAATTATTCTTTAATAGTCAGACAATCAAACAATTTCGTGGAGGTGTAATCATTTGCATCAATGGCATGAATGATAATGACTTTTGAAAGAAATTGGTGTACACTTATTAGATTCTTAATACTATCACTAGAATATATATAATTTCCAAATGAAACTCTTCAGAATTCATTTTTCTTGACCCGAACTTATAAGTTCTAACTTATTATAACCATCACATAATAACCAATGAGTACAGTTCAAATGATAGAAGCGTTCAGCAACATTCTGCTGAGACTGTAGGTTCAATTCCTTTCTCGAGCGTTTTTCATATATACCCAATGATCATTAAAAGAAAAAACCACCATAAAATATTTGAAGGTAGTGCAAAAGTTGACATGGTGGGATCATATTCTCTTGCAAAAGTTGGTCTGATGAGATTCCTTTGTGCCTTTTAATTAATCCAGTGGAACTGTGGAATATTAAGGAGTTGCATTTCACTTACCCACAAATTAATTCATATCATGTTTATCTCCTGTACTTGGGAAGTACATTGGTACTTCAGATTTGCAACTGCATTTCTGATAAGTTGCCTCATGGGAGGAAGTCTTTCTGAGTATCAGTGAGCAGTGATGGAACTAAAAATTTAACATAAACAGTGAATTTTTGCTTGTCTGAACGACTTGTCGTTCAAATTCTTTAGGACAAATAAACATGATTATGATTCTATTTCAATAAGAGGAAATTACGCTTACGTCTTTTTTTTTAATTTTTTGCAACAACACGCTTTAACTTTTTTCAGTTGTAAACATACTTTTTAAATTTATTATTTTTGCAAAAATACGCTATCTACTAAAATGTACCAATGATCTATCATTAATCTATCAAAAGAGCGTATTTTTGCAAAAAAAGAAAGATTAGAACGTATTTTTATAAATATTTAGCTGAAAATAGATATTTTTGTACATATTATGTTGATAAATTTTATTTTTTCCATTTAAACAATCATCACATTGTTAAAACTACAAAGTGGTACTAATTTATTTTTTTTGTCAATAGAAGTTACATGTCAACATATATGGATAATAGACACTGGAAGTATCCAAATTATCACTATATTTCATTTTGATTACTAAACTTTTTCTTTTTACATTTTGGTAACTAAACTTTAAAATTATTTCAATTGAGATTTTAAGGACAAAAAAGATGATGTGATAATTGATTTTTGTAACCAAAGTGAAAAAAAAAATTAAAATTTGATAGCCAAATTTAAAAAAAAAATCAAAATTTGATAACAAAATTGAAGTGTTTGGTAACCAAATTGAAAAGAAATTAAAGTTTAATAATCAAAATGAAATAAAATTAAAGTTCAGTTACCAAAATAAAATATAGCGAACGTTTGATACGGCCACTGTCAGTTACCCCAACATTTATATTTCCAGATTTGAACCAATTTGAAAACATTAGGTGTAATCTTTAGACTAAACTGTCATGAGGGGCTGATCTTTCCTTAGTTTAAACAATAGGAGCATATTTGAACTTTTATCCAAAAACTATCGAAATAATCTAAAACATTTTGACTTTACAGATTCCTCTTTTTTTTAACAACTTTCTCTTATACACGCGCTCCCCATTAGTCAACTCTCCAATTAGCATATTTTAATGTGGGTTTAAAATATAGGAGTACAAAATTCCAATATCCATTCAGTTTATTTTATCAAATTTTTTAATTAAAATAAATAATAAAATAACATATCAAACAAATTAACAAATCCTCACCCAAAAGTCAACTCCCCACTTCCTCCCTCTTTTATTCATCATCATCACTTCCCCTTCTTCTTTCTTCTCTTAGCAACAGAAAAAAAAAATTAATGCTATGATTAATCGCATTAATTTATTTTAGTGTAAGAGTTCACAGTTCTTGAATTATTAATGGGTAACGGAGTTACAAAAGCCAGCCAGTACTGTTTTGCCAATGGTACCGCCGGTGAAATATCTCGCCGTCATGATGATATCGCCGTTAAAGGACTTGGCCATTCATTCTGTTATGTAAAAGCAGACCAAGCTCGCATATCCAACTCCAAGATTCATCATCAGTCTGAAGAAATTACAACGTTTTATTCTATCTCTGGTGCTTCTGTAAGTGCCAACACTTCTTCTTCGTCAAATTTATCATCCGACGTTTCAGTTCCTTACAGTTCTGGGTTGGATGAAGCTTCGGCTTTCGAAAGCTCGGATTCTTTTGCTTCCGTCCCACTTCAGCCCGTTCCTCGCGGCAGCGGACAGCTGCAGACTATTTCAGGTCCTGCTGAACGAGGGTTCTTGTCAGGTCCTATGGAACGAGGGTTCCTGTCGGGTCCGATTGAACGCGGGTTTTTATCGGCCCCGATTGATCGCGATATGTATTCGGGTTTAGTCGAGAAGGAGAAGGAGAAGGAGAAGAGTAGTTGTAAGTTAGAGAAGAGTTTATCTAGTGTTGGTTTTGATGTTGATCGTGTAACAGAAGTTAAAAAAAATAAAAGAAATGTAATCAAGACTTTAAAACGAGCAATATCAGACACTATTTCGAGAGGGAAAAGATCGTTGACAGGTAATAAAAATGGTGAAAATTCGATCCGCGAGAGCTGTAATTTGAGTTTTAACAATGATCCTGACGAAGAAGAAAGCATTTTTTCGACGGAACATGATCGGAATCTTCACTGGGCGCAAGGGAAAGCGGGCGAAGATCGAGTTCATATAGTAATATCCGAGGAAAATAAATGGGTTTTTGTCGGAATTTATGATGGATTTAACGGTCCTGATGCGCCTGATTTTTTACTTTCTAATCTTTATACTAATGTCAATGAGGAGCTCAAGGGTTTACTATGGAGTGATCAGACTACATCAAATGAGATTAATCATTATGATATTCTGAAAGCGCTGTCGAAAGCATTGAAAAAAACAGAGGATGAATTCTTTGAAATTGCAGATAAAATGGCAGAAGAAAAACCAGAGTTGGCTTTAATGGGTTCTTGTGTTTTGGTGATGGTGATGAAAGGAGAAGATGTTTATCTGATGAACGTTGGAGATAGTCGGGTCGTTTTGGCTCAGAAATGCGATACGGATCTTCGATTAAGGAAAGGAAATCAAGACTTGGAGATGATCAGTGAAGATAATTTGCATGATCTTGAATTTATTAGCTTGAATTCTATTCAACTTACCATGGATCATAGTACTTATGTTCATAAGGTAGGCAATAGTTTTTCTCTGTTCTTATGTTTTGTTTTAGTCTCCAGCATTTTCTGATATTCGGTGAATTAAAATATGTTTTCGGATTTTCAGGAAGTTCAAAGAATCAAGAAAGAACATCCTGATGATCCCTCTGCTGTCACCAATGACAGAGTTAAAGGATACTTGAAGGTTACGCGCGCTTTCGGAGTTGGCTTTCTCAAACAGGTATTGCAAGCAAAAACGCCTTTGGCATTTCCCGTTTCGGTATTTTCGATTTTAGTGTTTCCGTTTCCGTACCGGTACCATATGATTCTGATTATGTGAGTAATGATGGATTCCTGTGGTTTAACTATGGCAGGCAAAGTGGAACGATTTGCTGTTAGAGATGTTCCGAATCGATTATGTTGGAGCATCACCGTACGTAACCTGTTTTCCGTCGCTTTATCACCATAGACTAAATTCAAGAGACAGATTCTTGATATTGTCATCGGATGGGCTATATCAATACTTCACAAATGAAGAAGCTGTCTCTCAAGTTGAATTATTTATTGCAGCCTTTCCTGAAGGAGACCCTGCTCAACATCTAATTGAAGAAGTTTTGTTTCGTGCAGCCAAACGAGCCGGTAAGAACTTACTTAGATGGTAAATTACCCTCCTGAAAATGCTCCTAAAACTCTGAAATTCTTCAATTTTGATGTTTTTTATTTTAACGTTTTCGTTTACATGCTACATTGCAGGTATAGATTTTCACGAATTGCTTGATATACCACAAGGAGACCGGCGTAGGTACCACGATGATGTTTCCGTCATCATTATATCTTTGGAAGGAAGAATATGGCGTTCATATGTGTAAATACACACCCAATTTTAAATATATGTGAATCCATCAAACGATTGACAAAGTTTTCGGTTTTTCTTTTGTTCTTTTTTTTTTTCATTTTTGGCCTTCGGATGATTAACATACCAACTACACTCATGTATAGAGGGGGGGAAAGGGTTCGATCGGGATTCTCTTGTGTTCTGATAGGTGTGATAGATCATGTTAAGTTAATCTACGTCTTAGTGCAAAACGTATAAATTAATTTACATAATCTAATTATGTTATTAGAATACGAGAGGATCTTATTCCGGAAAAGGGAGTTTTTGTTGTATTTACCAAGTTTCAAGAAACTGTAAAGGTATTGAAAATGTTTGATCTGTACTAATTAATTTCTTGATGTTTCTGTGTTGAAAAAAAGGGTCAAAATCCATTGAAAATGATTGTAATTAGGAACTGAATAGCTTCATGTTAGTATTCATAGTGACACTGTTGAAATTTGAAAAGTTGCCGCTAAAAGAATCAGAATTTGTTATCCTTTGTATGAAAAAGTAACAAAATAGACCTAGGAATCCTACTTCAACTCAGCTTGAAATCTTTCTATTTATGGATGTGTAAACATGTTCTATTTGACTCAACGGTTCACATTTGTCTGCGTACGAATGAAGTTAAGGGTGTCTGATATTCTAATTTATTATTTTAATTAATGTATTAGAGTTAATTTTAGACAAAATACTAAAATATGTCAACTTATTCAAAATACTACAATATGTCAACTTATTCTCATTACGGAGTCAGATTTCATTTTTAAAGAATACAAAGTTTACTTTTTTTTCTCATTTTTAACTTTTCTATTTTTCATAAATAAGATTCTTAGGTTATGCATTAACTAAATCTAACCTACTCATTCATTTTTTTTCAAAATTAGAAAGTTGTCGCCGTTCTTCAAATTTCCCAACCTTTCGATCTACTGATTGCACTTCCGTTCTTCCAATGGTTGCCACCTCTTTTCTTCCTTCTTCTTCTTCTTCTTCTTCTTCTTCTTCTTCATGAATCGCAACCGAAGAACGCCGAGACTAGACTCTTCGATCCACAGATTGCACCTCAGTTCTTCCACAAGAGAACTGCCTCTGTTCTTCCTCTGCTGCCACAACCGCCGCTCTCTTTTTCTTTATGAATCGCAACTGGAGAACGCCAAGACGAGACTCGACTTTTTGCAAATTAGATGAAAGCATCGTGGAGTCCTATTGCTGTAAATTAGTGGCGATTCTGAAACGAAAGCATCAATGGTGGAATTGTGAAGAAATTCCATTTTCACCGCCGTTCTTCTCCGTTTCAATTTCAGATCCGTTCTATTGTTGTCATCTCGTTTCAGTCATTTCTTGTTTTTGTTTTGTGAACTACGGTGGTGATATGGTTGTGATTCAATTTTTTGTTGTTGCACTGCCTGCACCCTAAGTGTTTGAAAAAATGCTTATGAGAATTGTAATATTTTGGGTGTTGGGAAACCAATGGTTAACATTGGGTAAACCGCGAGATAACTTGTAATAAATTTTATTTTGAATAGATTATTAATAAAATTGCTAGTTAACTGTTGTTGAATTTTATTTTGTTGCTAGTTAACCAATATTGTAGTAATGGTACACCAATAACTTTGTTTTTGGTATATTATTAGTAGACGTTGTGTTAACTTTTGGTTAATGTGTCATAATTTTTATTTTGAATATATGGTTATAAGTTGTAATTTTTTTGTGTAAAACGTCTATTGTCCTTTTTATATTTTTTATAATTTTATTTTTAAAATACCGCTAGTGAACCGTTGATAAATTTATAATTAATTAATTTTTAGTATATCGTTAATAATTTTTTAGTAAACTAAATTGTGCATATAAAACATAAATTATTTTCTAGTATACCGTTAGTCACATGTTAGTATACTACTGGTTAACCAAATCGTATTTCTGAGATTAAAAAAAATAGTTTTGAGAATAACAAAACTCATATTTGCAAAATAAAAAGTACAAATTGTATTTTTCAAAAATTAACTTTGATGTTGTATTTTTGAGAATAATTTAGCTTTTCATATGTACTTATCTAAAGAGGCCAATGTATTGAACACTTAATTGCTTTAAATTTCTCTAAAAAAATTGTTTTAAGTTGGTTTGATAACTCAAAAAAGTTCAACTTAACTTATTCAGTTAAATCAAAAAATTTAACTTATTTTTTTACTGAAAACATTTATCATTCAATAAATTTTATATCCTTATTATTTTCAATTATTACTCGATGGAGTCTTCCTACTAATCCGGTGAATGAGACCTGCAAAACAGGGTAGAAGCTAACCGGACAGTGGTTGTCCGATTAACTCTCCGATGCTAAAGTCAGTTTAGAGCTTTGAGCAGCGTTTTGAGAATATAAATGTAATTGTGTGTTTAGGCATAGCTCATGCTTCTTTTATAGTAGATGATAGAGTCGTGGTAGGAAAGTGAATCCTAGTTTATAGAGTTTGACCCTGATTAGGAGTAATCTTTCTTATTCAAACATGAGTCCTATTTAGGAACGTCTTCCTAAATAGTCTCGTCTTCCTAAGTTAGAGGTTATCTTTCTAAGTTGGAGTTTGTATCCAAATATGTAAGATACTCGAGAATATTCAGTAAATCTAGTAACCAACAATTTATCCACTAAGTTGGAGTTTTATATCCGGGCGAGTTGATTTACTTCTCCAGCAAGATTTCTATTTTTCTTCTCTCCTCCACGTGTTGTTTGCTGATTCTTTGTTGTAACTTGATTTTAAGACAAGTGTCTATTCATGTCTTGCTCCTTGTATTTAAACTGTTCAATTTCATCTTCCATTTTTTCTTAGCATTCCTTTTTCCTCTGAAATCCTTCTTGTTTTTCTGCAATTTCCTTATTTCGATTCTTCATTCTTCAAGTTAAGTTCTCAGGTACTTGTGGTTGAATTAGAGGTTTAAAACAACTCCTTTGCTCTTTCGTAGTCTGCATTTTTTGGTTTTTTGTTGTTTTTTATATTCTGGGTAAACTTTCCTTTAGTGTTCTTGGTGCTCTTGATCATTTCCTCTGTTTTATCTTGTTCTTTTTCAATTTTTGTATAATTCTTGTTCCTGTCTAGAATGCCGATTAGTAGGGCGAAGGCGGCGTATGCCTCAATGGCTCTTACCAATTCCTGTCTTAGTGAGGATGAGGTCTGGGATATTTATTATAAATATAATTTTCCTTCTGAGTATAGAGTGAAACTTACAGGTTATGGGAAACCTGCTTTCGGGTCTCCCGGTTCGCCTTGTAGGGCTATCATTTTTTAGGAGCAGCTTGTTGCTGGTCTTTGGTTTCCCTTAGACCCCTTCTTGATAGAGTTGTGTAGGGACTTAAGGATTTCTATAGGACAACTCCATCCCGGGACAATTAGGGTCCTTCTTGCTTTTATCGAAGCGTGTAGGCTTCGGGGTCAATCTCCTTCCCTTAATGTTTTTTACTATTTTGTAGAGTTAAAGAAGTGCGATGCTTGTTTTATTTTTGCAGTTGGTCGTAAGGATCGTTCGTCCATCTATTTGCGTTGTTTGGGAAATGGTTGGCGAAAGCGCTTTTTCATAGTCACACATAATTTTGTTTTTCTTCATTTTCCTGATGGTTTTTCTATTTATCGTATTTCGACTATCCTTCTCCTTTAAGTTTATCCGAGTCGATCCTTGCTTTTGATTTGTCATTTTATAGTACTTTCCAGCATCCAATTTTAGATGTTTTGGTTAATAATCACATTCGGTGTCGATGGCTTCCTTTAGAGGATCCTTCGCATGGCTTAGCGGAACTTCATTATGCGTCTCTTGAAGGTATTTATTTCTAATTTTTTTTATTTTTCTTTTCTTTTGTAGGATGTCTTTTAAATCTGATGATCTTCTTTCCGGTTTTAAAGTAGATCTGGACGTTCTAATGGGCGGTCCTGAAGTAGATGTTGTTGCCGAGCCGATTCCTGAAGATGAAGCTCAGGTCGCCCTGGTTCCCGTTGGGGCGATTTTATTAGCCGGTGATGGAATAATCATCGTGGCGGCCAATAATGCGGTTGAAGAGCCCGCAAACGATGAGGTTGTTGTTCCCATACCCTCTAGCTCCAGTGATTCCTTCGGAAGAGGTGGAGGTGCTAGATTTGGACAAGGCAATCATCCCAGACTCCGAGGAGGCTCTCCCGAATCCAGGTCTTAGTGATTCACCATCTCGGAAGAGACGTTGGGTTGATGAGGGGTCTCCCTCATGGGAAGGCTTTCGCGACAGTTCGTCTTCCGCTTCGAAGTTAACGAAGTGGGTTGACGGCCATGACCCGACCAGTCTCCTGAACCCTCGGGTTCTGGCTGAATACATCAGGAGTTTGGCGATTCCTGATGATATTACTTGGTTTTCCTCTAAGCCTGGCTAGGAGCTTCCTTCCAAGGCTTCTCGGTGAGTTGGTTTTGATTTTATTTTCCACTTTTTTAGCTTTGTCTATTTCTCTTTAATAACTCATTTCTCTTGTTATTTTCATGTTAGGCCCTTAAAGTTGTGCTGGTTTTGAATGATTGCCGGCAGTGTGCCGAAGAGGAAGTTGAGCGTCTTACCTCTCTTTTGGCGATGTCTGAGTTGGAGAAGGCAAAGTTGAAAACTTCGCTGGAAGAGCATGATTCGCTTCTTCTGCAGCTGAAGGCTCAAAATGCTATTAATGATCGTCAGGTCACAGTGATCGAGAAGAAAACTGATGATCTGACTCGAAAGATTGAGGAGCTCATTAGGGTGAATACGTATGCTGGTGAAGAGCGGAATAAATTGAGGGCCGAAGTTGAGAATCTTCATATTCGTTTGCTCGATAGAAAGCTTTCTATTCTGCTTTGATCAGCGAGTATCGTCTCGCCATTGGGAGGAAGCTCTTGGAGCAGAACCCAAAAATTGATTTATCTGGCGTAAATGGGTTGGATCCTCAAGTCATAGCTCATGACCTGCTCGAGAAGATGGCGAAGGATCGTTCGTCTAAAAAGTAGATTTAATTTTCTTTTTGGCTTTCGCCTTATTTGTATAAGGTTTTGTAGTCTTGATATTTTTGTAATCTTGATTTTTTTTATGAATATACAACTCTTTTTCTTCATTGTTGGTTCGAATGCTTGGTTTATTTTATTTTTGCTTTGGATTTCGCCTGATTCGTTCGCCTGTGATTTATTTTATTATTGATGTCTTTATATTTCTAGGAGTTTGTCTTCTTAGAGACGTTCTTGGTATTTTCCGACTCGATTCGTCCTTTTCTTATTTTTGTATTATATTTATAGTTAATTTGGATTCTATCTTTAATTGTCGTTTTGCCTTATTTGAGAGTTAATCTAAACTCTTATTTGGCGTTTTTCCTTACTTGAGTTAATTTAAACTCTTATTTTGGTGTTTCGTCTTGTGCGAGCTGACCTAAACTCTTAATTTGGCATCTCGCCTTGTGTGAGTTAATCTAAACTCACTTTTTATCGTTTCGCCTTTGCTCGAATTTAATTATAACTCTTTATCTTTGGTTCTTTTCTTTCTTTTTCGGTTTCTTTTTCGCGTTCAGTCGATCACACATAGTAGGAAAATTGATCTTTTATTAATTCAATAACTGCTTACAAAATATTAAAGATAGTTGTAACACCATCAAGTACGACACAAAGTCTTTACTAGCGATGAGTTCTTTTTCTTCTTCTACTCTCCTTTCTTCTCTGATTTGCTTCATTGGATATCTACAATAGACTCGTCGTCACATTTTTGGCGATATTCTGGTCTCCTCTCAGCGTTACCACTCCCTTCTCTGTTGGTACTTTTATCGCCAGGGCTCTTATGCTGGTTACTGCAGCAGAATCATGGAGGAAGGGTCTCCCTAGGATGACATTGTATGTCAGTTTCATGTCCATTATGTAGGGAAATGACCTTCTTGTTGATCCCCCTTTCTGGGCCGATTATAACTTCCAAAGTGACAGCACCTAGTGGGTTTATTGAGGGGCCTCCGAGTCCAGATAGCGGGATCGTTACTCAGCTCAGCCTTGCTGCGGTTCCTCCCAGCATCTGCGTGCTGACAACTTTCCAACTAGGAATGCCACAAAGTGGTTAATACATATGTTCAGTTTCTTAAAGGAAGAGGAGCTGTAAGTGTTTATTCAGTGTTTATGGATTATACAGACTGATAGAAACAACCTCGTATTCGGTAACAATAGAATGCTTTCTCAGATGCTTTCCCGTTAGGTTTTCTCCGGGGCAAACAGCAGGGTATCCTCTGTTCGTACCTCAAAAGCTTTAAGACCTGCAGCTATCTCATCGTGGCAGCTTCCATCTGCAAATACGATCAAGCTTGACACAAACGTAGTTGTTTCAGTTAGGAGTAATTTGTCTTTTGCGAGTGTTGTTTGTAGAAACTCATTTGGTGATTTTGTTAGATGGGGAGTGCCGGTCTTGCATGGCATCACTTACGCTGAGACAGTTGAAGCAAAAACTGTCCTATTCGGTCTACAAATGACTACTTATATTCTAAGTGATTACATGTTGTGGGAGTTTGATGCAGCAAATGTTATTAGGAGGATTCTTAGTCCAACCAATACCATTGGTCCGACCCAGCTCATTATTGACGATTGTCTTGCCGTAACGGAAGGTCGATTGGTTCGTTTTTAGCACGTCGGAAGACAGTGTAATCAAGTTGCACATGTCTTAGCTAAATGAGATATTTTATTGGTAAAGATTATATTGTTGACGGTGAAGTCCCTTTCCCAGTCAATGAACTTGTTAATTCTTTATTTTAATTTATAAAGTTCAATTTTTCTTCTAAAAAAAAAGAATGCAATATTCTAACTTTTTCTTCTGCTCCATAAAAACATTCATACCTTTCCGGAACATACTAAATCCGAGAACAGCAACTCTTATTTAAATAAGAAAAACATTATGCATCTTGCTTACTTGGAGTTTCAGTGCATGCTTTCTTATAGCATTTCTCATTGCTTGTATCCTTCATCATAAACCATTAACAAATTTGTTATTATTTAGAAGAAGTTGAAATGTAGTTTTAACTATTGTACGCCAAGGATCAAGAAGTTTACCAAAAAATAATTCTGATATGTAATTATGGATGCTAATCTAAATTATAATAATTTTGTAAAATTCACAGAAAAAGTTATCAAAATAACACATGTTTCAGATTTATAATTTTATTTAAGCCATTAACGATTGTTTTATTTTTTCTTTCTAATGACTATGTGAACAACAAGAAAACACAAAATTTGCTTTTTAAGGCGTCTACCATTATAGCAAATATTTCATCTACGAATACCTCTTCATCAATTTTTTTATTAGAGTGTAAGTTATTAAGGATTTCCATTATTTTTTAGCATTACCAACCATTATAGCTTTACAAAATTGTAGGTACCTCCAGGAGTATAACCACCAGATTTAACTGTAAATCTAATCATAATAATCTTTTGTTCTATTTTTTTGGACGCATGTTTTTCACAATCTAAATTGAGAAATGCCGTCGGAATAATTAGCGGTCTCAAAAAATTATCTCTACTTACAATTTCTTCTTTTGTCATATGAAAATAGTTGGTGATACAGGTCGATCTTTAAAGGGTCGCCCGTACTGTTTTTCCTGCACAAGTAACAAATATAAGCTCAAAGGACCTCAGGCTTGCTCAGCCTGAAAGCCACTCCGATGCTTAAGTCAAAGAGGGTTTTTTGGTAGGTAAATGAATGTAAGAGTATTTAAATCTGATTTTGCTTACCCTTCTCAGCATTCGGTGGCTTCCTTTTATAATGAGTTTAAGGCGGTGGTTATCTGGTAAATCGTGGGTTTGTCCCACGATTATTGATAATGGTGAAGGCACGTTCCCGATTATCCCGGGTAGTGGGTGTCAGGGAACAGAGTGGATGAGGTCGCCTAGATGGCAGACCTGGATGAGTCCGCCCGAGACAGACATGGGCGATGGGAGATTTGGAGACCCGTTGGGCGAGCATAGCATTCGTTAGGCGATGCTTGGAGTTCGGATATTATTAGGTCGGTATCAGATGTCCCCCCCTTATAATCTTGCTAAGTCAAAGACTTGAAGCGCCAATTTTCAAAATTCGAATTTCCGAAATTTTCGAAACAATTTGAATTTCAAACGTTTCCTTCAACGGTTACGAATCTGAAGCGTTTTTTGACTATAAAAGAACGCGACTTTTGGTTTTCCATTGATTATTTCGAGGAGTTTCCTGCTGTCAGGCATTTGAGTGTATTATCTTGGCGTATAAAAGAGGTACTTGTTCTTTTATTTAAAATCTTTTACTCTTGATTTTTCTATCTGACTCTCTACTTCTGTTGATTTATTTCTCCAACCAGGTTTTCTTCGAGTTTCATAGCACCAGACTTTCTCTCTCAATCAGTAAGTGGCTTAGCTATTTTTGTTGCTCTTCTTGCTTCCTTCTTCTTGTTTGCTTTCAGATAGTATATTTTTAGGATGTCTACATTAAGGGTTTCTGTGTCTTCCCCTTCTTCTTCCTCTTCCTCTGAGAGTTCTGCCAGTGACCCAACCTACCCTGTTCCTCTTTCTACCCTCGTTGAGTTGTCCTCTGACGAGGAAGGGTTGTCTCAGAAGGTGATCCCTGACAGTGAGGAGGGTGTTGATGACAGAGAGCCAGAGGGCGAGGCTCCCCTTGAGGATGCTGGTGAAGATGAGGTCGGAGATGGTGGACTGGGTGATGACGAAGGAGATGAGGAGGATTTTATTTTTAAGAGACGTAAAGGGTCTTCTGGGACATCTTCTAGTAATAAAAAGCCCTTGTCTGAGTGGACCATCAGTCTGGGTCAAGAAGCCCTTGTGTGGATTAGGGCGAGGTACGAAATTCCTTCCTTCATTGGCCTTCGGATTCCATCTGAGGGTTCGGCTGTTAGCCAGGTCTTAGAGGGTGATGAACAGTTGCTTTTTGTCGAAGATTTTGAGGCGGGTTTAAGGCTACCACTCGATCTCTTCACCCAAGAAGTGTTTGATAATTTTAAGATCCCCTTAGGTCAACTCCATCCTAACGCCCACTGCCACCTGACCGGAGTTTTTATTCGTGGACTCCAACTGAAGAGACAGGTGGGCTACGAGATTGTTAGGGCGATCTATTCTTTGGGGAGGAAGAAAAGCGATGAGTTCTTCTACTTGCAACCCGGAAGGTCTCCCTTCACTGGTCTTCCCAATTCTTTAAAGCGGTGGAAAGGTTCCTTTGTTATCGCCAAGAAGGAAGGGGGTTGGGGTTCCATTCCGAATGTTTTTGTGGAGGGGCCCCTAAAATTGGAAAAGGCGAACCTGAGCGAGGCTGATCAAGAGACGCTGCGTCTGCTTCGAGGTGGCGCTAAGGTGCACGTAGTGAATCTGATAGATTCCTACTTTGGCTGGGACCAAAGTGTTGCCTCCAAGAGAAACAAGAGAGTGCAGGGTGAAAAAAGGGGGAAGAGGAAGAAGAGTGAGGATAAGAGGGAGACATCGCCTGATAATGGAGACGAGTTCCCTGACATGGGCGAACCACTTCTTTCTTCCCCTCTTAATATTTCTTCTATGCCTCTTAGTCCTTCTGGTACCTTGTTTGTGCCATGAAGCTTTCATTCCCTTTTAATTTTTGTGAGGCGTTTTCTGAATTTTGTTTACTTTGACTTTTCAGTGCCGAACTTCAAGGAGCTTCAGCAGAAGGTCATGGAGGATAGGAGAGCTCGCCGGGAGGCTCGAGAGAGGGAGGCCCTTCCTCAAGCTGCTCCCAAGCCGACTTCTGAGGCTAAGAAGGCGCCTGCCAAGAAAGGAGGCGATGTTCCTTCTACGACTGGAAGCAAACCCCCTTCTTCTCAGAAGGGTGATGAATCTGCCCCTACTCCTAGGGTGGTGCTGCCAGGCTTCAAGATAAAGGAACCTGTCACCAGCCCTCCTCCTCCTGCTGTTCCCTCTTACACCGGTAAGGGGAAGGATAAGATGGAGGTTCCTGCGAAGGAGAAGCATGCCAGATCCCTTCCTTCTGCTCCCCAAGCTGCCCCGGCTGCTTCGACCGGCAGCAAAAGGCGAGCTCCTTCTTCAGGGGGCGAAGATACTGAGGGGGAGGGACCCTCTATGAAAAGGCCTAAGAGGGATGTGATGGTGACTCAGGTCGACCTGCTCCTTCAAAAGTATGGGGCCGATGCTACGGTGCGTTGTCCTGCCGTTGCCCACGACATCTTCCGGGGTTCCTGCTGCCCTTCGGACGTTGACTATTATTTGAAGAGGCCGGACAACGTACTGATGGACGATTGTTTTTCCAACCTGGCAAAGGTGATTATTTTCTAACTTGATCATTTTGCCTTTTTCTTCCTGTTATGGTTATTTTCTAACTCAGTTTTATTTTATGTTTAGGTTGCCTATGCCATCCGTCAATACCGCTCCAACCGTCTTAACGACGATGAGATGCAGGTGAAGTTAAAGACGGAGTACAAGCTGCTGAAGGGAAAGTATGACTCCCTTCGCAGCGAGCATGGCGGGTGCACTCAGAAGCTGGACTCTCTTCGTGCTGATGTGGATAGATTATCCAGAGAGAGGGAGAGTGCTGTGAAGCAGCAGCGTGTGCTGTCTGAGGAGGTCGCCCGCCTTAAGAAGGAAAATAAAAATCTGGCGGCAGAGGTGGTGTTGAAAAGCACTGATTATGACGATCTCAAGAAGGAGTTCGACACCACCGTCACGGCCCTTAACGATAAAGTCTCAGTTGCTGAGAAGAGGCTTTATTTGAAGCGGGGCAGGCTGATTCGTGAGAAGGAGAGGCGTCGCCGTAACACCGCCCAGCTAGCCAATGATCTGACTGACTTCACTGAAGCCATCGTGGGTACCTACTTGGAGCGTCATCCTGATGGGGACGTTGAATTCTTATATGGCTTTCCCGAGGGGGTTAACAGTGAGAGTGAGCCAGATTCTCCCCAGGACTTGTTTGTCTCCATCAAGTCTGAAAATGGTGGAGGTGCTGCTGAGGTTGCCGAACAGTCTGCCCAAGGGGTCCAGGAACCTGCCAAGGCTGGCGAGAAGCCTCTTGTTCCCGGTTTGGGAGGTAGTCCTGAGGAGAAGGACTTCGGCTTGCTTATATCTTCGGAGCGGCCTTTTGCTGCTCTGGACTTGTTGGATCGGCCTTCTGATCTGGAGTCTATCCTTCCAGGGTCCGATCCTCTTAGTCTTGCCGATGTCCCTTCTCCCACCCGTTCTGGCAACATTCATGTCGATGCTTCTTCTTCAGCCAGGCGGGATTCGCAGGAGGGGCTATCTTTCCCAAATATTTTGGAGGGGAACAAAGAGGCTGCCCCGGAGAAGGTTGAGCCAGAGATCATCAAGCTTTAGATTCCTCTTTTTAGTTTTTGTATAGGAAGAATTTTCCCTTTTTTTTTTTTTTTGGTTATGTACTTTGTACATTTGTATCTTTTCTTTTGTTAGGAATTTTACTTTCCTTTGTAATTTTTGTGGGGCATTTGCCCTCTTTTAAATATATATCTTTTTTGCCTTCTTTATTTTTGTTCTCTTTATTTTAGGCGATATATATTTTGACTGTGTATTTTCCTTTTTTGGGAATGAACTCGTCAGTTCTCCTCTTTGGAAATATTTTAAGTAATCAGTAACTATGGTAAAGAGACGATATCTTTGGAAATTCCTTGTCCGAGCAAGGGTAAATTAAAATACTTGCATAAATTCAAATACAATAATGTGATGAAATATCACTTGTAGAAATTGAAACACAATGCTGTGATTAAACATCACTTGGAGGAATTGAAATACAATATTGAAACTAAACATCGCTTGACTAATCATGTTGATTCTTAAGGAATAACTAATCATGTCGGATGGTGATCCATTGTCACTAAATTTTCCTCAAGTTGTTGGCGTTCCATGTCCTTGGTATGATTCTTCCCATGGAGTTGGTGAGTTTAAATGTTCCTTCTTTAATGACCTCGCTGATGGTGTAAGGTCCTTCCCAGTTTGGCTGCAGTTTTCCACTTCCTGCTTCTCCTTTTTTGACTTCGGTTTTTCGCATGACTAGGTCGCCTAGTTTGAATTTTCTTTTCTTTACATGGCTGTTGAAATGTTTGGCCATCTTTTGTCTGTAGGCTTCCATCCTGATGTCTGATCTGTTGATTTTTTCAACCAGGAGATCCAGATTGTTCCTGAGCTCTTCTTCGTTTTCTTCTAGGTTTAGCTGGTTGTCTTCTGTCCTTGGTGTGGGTGCGCCGATCTCTACAGGAATTACAGCCTCCGTTCCATAGGCTAGGGCGAATGGAGTTTCGCCCGTTGATTCTCTAGGGGTGGTACGGTAGTTCCATAGGACGCTGTAGAGTTCTTCTACCCATCTTCCTTTGCACTCGTCTAGTCTTCTTTTTAGTCCGGCCAGTAGGATTCTGTTGGCCACTTCGGTTTGCCCATTCGATTGTGGATGGTAAACCGAAGTGAACCTTAGGTTGATCTGATACTCGGCACAAAACTTTCTAAACTTTGCTGAGTCGAACTGCTTTCCGTTGTCTGTGATCAGCACCTTCGGTATTCCAAACCTGCACAAGATAGATCTAAAGAAAAAGTTAGTTATGCGTTGTTGGGTGATTTTTGCCAGTGGTTCTGCCTCTATCCACTTGGTGAAGTGGTCGATTGCCACTACCAGGAACTTCCGTTGTCCTGTGGCCAAAGGGAGAGGTCCCAGGATGTCCATACCCCACTGGGCGAACGGCCATGCACTGCCGATGGGTTTCATTTCTGAAGCTTGCTTTCTTGGTACCAAGGCATGTTGCTGGCAAGGCCAGCATCCCCTTACCAGCGTTGTAGCTTGTTCTTTCATCGTGGGCCAATAATAGCCTTGTAGCAGTGCTTTCCTGACCAGTGTTGATGCTCCGTCATGTGCTCCGCAGGTCCCCTCATGTAATTCTTTCATGATGTACTCTCCTTCTTCTTTGTTCACACATCTTAGCCAGGGATGGGTGAATGACCGTTTGTACAGCTGGCCGTTGTATATTCCGAACTTTGATGAGAGTATCACTATCCTTTTGGCTTCCTTCTTGTCCTCGGGGAGTATTCCATTAGCCAGGTATGCTGTGAGGGGGGACATCCAGGTTTCTTCCTCTTCTACAATCAGTACTTCGCCTTCCTCAATTTCTTCTTGAAAGCTAGGCTGTCGTTTGATTTCATGAGGAATGTTTCTCATTGAGTCGTAATTCTTTGTTCCTGCCCACTTTGCCAATTCGTCTGATCTTCCATTCATTGCTCTGGGTATTTGCTGTAGCGACCAGGATCGCCCATTATCGGCAAAGAAGGTTTTGGCCTGCTTGGCGTACTTCTTCAACGTAGCTTCTTTTACTTCGAAGTTCCCCGAGACTTGGTTCACAACCAGTTGTGAATCACTGTAGATCTGGACTTCGGAGATGTTGAGCTCTTCGCATAATTGCAACCCTGTTATCAGCGCCTCATATTCCGCAACATTGTTGGAAGCTGGAAACTCGAGTCTTGCTGAGTATTCCATTTGGATTCTTCCTGGTCCTTTGAGCACGACTCCGATGCCTGCTCCTTCTCCGCAAACCGCTCCATCGACGTGCATCTCCCAGGGAGTCGTTTTGTCCTCCATGGGTTCTTTGAATGTTAATTCAGCGAAGAAGTCGGCTAGTGCTTGAGCTTTCAGTGCTTTCCGAGCTTCATAGATAACGCCCAGACTTCCTATTTTGACGGCCCATTCTGCTATGCGTCCACTTGTCTCTGCCTTCTGGAGGATTTTTCGTAATGGTTGGTCGGTCCGTACAATGACTTGGTGCCCTTCGAAGTAATGTCGGAGCTTGATGGTGGCGGTGTATACGCACAGCGCCAGCTTCTCCAACTTCGGGTATCTCAGCTCCGCATCTCTGAGTACTTTGCTAATGTAGTAGATCGGGTATTGTTCGCCTCCTTTTTCCGACACCAATACTCCTGCTATCGTTTCGTCAGAGCAAGAGATGTATAAATATAACACGTCGCCCGGATCCGGTCTCGCCAACAGTGGGGGCGAGGATAGGAAGCTTTTCAACTCTTCAAACGCCTGCTGGCATTCTGCGGTCCATGTGAAGTTCTTGATCTGTTTCAGGGTTTTGAAGAAAGGCAGGCATCGTTTTGCCGAGCAGGACATGAACCGACCTAGAGCCGTGATCCGGCCGTTGAGCTTCTGGACTTCATGTATGCTCCGTGGCGGTGTCATTTTTAAGACCGCTTCGATTTTATCTGGGTTAGCCTCGATACCCCTCTGAGAGACCATGTATCCCAAGAACTTGCCTGCCGGTACTCCGAATACGCACTTTTCCGGATTGAGTTTTAGCTGGTATCTCTTTAGCGTCTCCAGGACTATCTTCACATCTGTTGGGTGGTCTTCAGCCCGGATGCTCTTGATAATCATGTCATCCACATAAACTTCCATGTGTTTTCCTATCTGATCTCTGAATATTGAGTTCACCAGCCGCTGATATGTGGCTCCTGCGTTCTTCAGACCGAAGGGCATCATCTTGTAACAAAATAATCCCTGGTCCGTTATGAAGGCCGTCTTCTCCTGATCTTCAGGTGCCATGGGTATCTGGTGATATCCCGCCTTGGCATCTAGGAATGTATAGAGGGCGTGACCTGCTGTGGAGTCTACTAACTGATCAATGTGTGGAAGTGGGAAACTATCTTTGGGACATGCTTTATTCAGATCTGTGAAGTCCACGCACATTCGGTAAGTGCCATTGGACTTTTTTACCATCACCACATTCGCTACCCACTTGGGGTAATAGGCGTCTTTGATCACGTTTGCTGCTTTTAACCGGGCGACCTCTTCTGCGATGGCGAGTTGTTTTTCGGGCGAGTGCCTTCTCTTCTTTTGTATCACTGCCTTCGCGTCGGTCGCTATGTTTAACCGATGACATATGACGTCCGGGTCTACTCCGATCAATTCGTCTGTTGTCCAGGCAAAGGAGTCTCCAAGCGATCTGAGGTTTTCGGTCAGAGATCGTTTGATTTCTTCTTCTAGCTCATCTCCCACTTCTATCTCCTTTCCTGGGGATAATTCGATTTTCTCAGTTCGCCCATAATGCTCCGCCCTTTCCTTCTTCTCTGGAGGTTCCATTGTTAGTACTGGCAAGGTTATATGTACTTTCCTGAGAGCTGTAAAGTATGCTTCTCTGGCTGACTTTTGGCATCCTCTGACTTCGGCATCGCCTTCTCTGGTTGGGATTTTCATCAGTAGGTACCTCATGCAAATGGATGCGCACGTATCGTGCAAGAGTGGCCTTCCGAGAATTGCGTTGTATGCGAAATCCATGTTGACCACCATGAATTCTGCTCGGATCTCTTTGTAGATCTCTCCATCCCCTAGTTGGACGTTTATCTCCAGTGATCCTTCCACCTGTACAGATTTGCCTCCTAGTCCCACCAGTGGAGTAGAGACATGTGTCAAATTTTCTTTCTTGAGTCCAATTCTGCCGAACACCTCCATCGTGATCATGTTTACCGAACTTCCCGTGTCTACGAGCATCCGAGATACCTCGAAATTGTTGAGTCGCCCCTTGACAACTAGGGCGTCCTCATGGGGGACTGACAAGCCATGACTATCGACTTCCGAAAAAGATACGCTTCTGAATTTCTTAGCATTCGGCGCACCTGGGCTAACTGAGTAGACTGTTCTTGCAGCTTTCTTCCTTGTAGTATTGCTGTCTCCTCCGGTCGATCCGCCCATTATTACGTTAACCACGCCTGCTGGCTCTGGTCTGGGTCTTCTGGCGATTTCTTCTTTCCGCTCTTTCTTTCTTTCTGATTCCGTCTCTCTGGCTTCGGTGTCCCTTTTTACGAACTGGGAAAGGGATCCCCTTTCTATCAGCTTCTCTATCTCCTCCTTTAGGTGCCAGCATTCATCTGTGGTGTGGCCGTTGTCTCTGTGAAATTCACAGTATTTGCTATTGTCTCTTTTGTTGGCTGATGCAGCGTTCATCTTCCTTGGCCATCTGACCTTCTCTCGACTGTCTTTTACCCAAAACAGTACGTTGGTTCTGGTTGTGTTCAGGGGCGTATATCGCCTATCTTCGTCTTTTTTCCTTTTATTTCTGAAATGGTCGTTGCCTTTTTCTCCGAACCTCTTTCCTATGGGCGATCTGTCCCCATTTCTTCTTTCTGCAAACGTTCGTTCTTCTACCCGTCCGAGGCGATTCTCTATCTCTCTCTGGCCATCATCCACTCTGATCTGTGTATGTGCGATGGTCATCAGTGTGGTAAATGATTTTGGTGATTTAGCCAACAATTCCTTTCGTAGGTCGGAGTTGGTAGTTCCATTGAGTAACGCTGTGTAGGCGATCTCCTGACTCAGGTCTTCTATCTGCATCGCCTCCTTATTGAATCTTTCTACATACTTCCTGAGTGTCTCTCCTTCCCATTGCATGATGGCCAGCAGATCTGTGGATAGCTTCTTTTGAGGGATGCATGCTACGAATCTAGCCTGGAAAAGTCCTGAGAATTGTTTGAACGTCAGCACTGATCCTGGCTTTAAACTCTGGTACCATTCCTGCGCCAGACCTTTTAAGGTAGTAGGAAAAAGCTTGCATAGTACGTGATCCAAGTTTGTCTGAACATTGATCACCGCTTGGAATTTGTGAATATGGCTCTTGGGACAGCCTGTTCCATCGTATGACTCCAAATTTGGGGGGTATCTGAACTTTGTAGGGAACTCGTGAGAGATGATGAAATCTGCGAGTGGTGAGTCACTTCGAAGAGAGATGTCTACGTCTTCACATCTTATTCCAAGCCTGCTCATGACTTGGCGGACTTTTTCCTCCAGATGCTCTTCTCCGCCTTTGAGGGTGTGTCGTTCATCCATCCAACGTTCTTCGTCTGGAATTACGATGGGGGCATTTTGTTTCCTTGCGGAATTTTCAGGGGCATCTTCCTCTCGCATCGGTTCTTTTCCCTTGTCCATGGTTGACGTTGACTTTTGTACTGGTGATTTCGCTGATCCCTGCTCTGGCGATTTTAACGAGATACTCTGTTTGATGTCTTTGAGTAGACTGGTGATTTCTAGGAAGGCCTTGAACATTGCTTGGTTGTTGATTGGCTCTTCGTCAGGGGCTATGGCTATCGGAGGTATCGTCTGTCTTATCGCCAGGGGGTCGCTGGTTTCTCCTTCTTCGCTGGTTGGGGGAAACAGATTCAGGGCCGGTGGTTCTGTTTCCCTGTCTTCTCTGTTGGTAGCTGGTAGAGTATTATCTCGTGGGGGATCCATTCTTGAAAAAGCAAATTCTGAAAAGTATCTAAAAGGAACGACGAAACTAATAAGTTCCACGTTCACCGCACCAAATGATACAGGTCGATCTTTAAAGGGTCGCCCGTACTGTTTTTCCTGCACAAGTAACAAATATAAGCTCAAAGGACCTCAGGCTTGCTCAGCCTGAAAGCCACTCCGATGCTTAAGTCAAAGAGGGTTTTTTGGTAGGTAAATTAATGTAAGAGTATTTAAATCTGATTTTGCTTACCCTTCTCAGCATTCGGTGGCTTCCTTTTATAATGAGTTTAAGGCGGTGGTTATCTGGTAAATCGTGGGTTTGTCCCACGATTATTGATAATGGTGAAGGCACGTTCCCGATTATCCCGGGTAGTGGGTGTCAGGGAACAGAGTGGATGAGGTCGCCTAGATGGCAGACCTGGATGAGTCCGCCCGAGACAGACATGGGCGATGGGAGATTTGGAGACCCGTTGGGCGAGCATAGCATTCGTTAGGCGATGCTTGGAGTTCGGATATTATTAGGTCGGTATCAGTTGGATTTGTACATTTTTTTTCGAAGATACTTGCTCATTAAAAGTTATGTCATTTATATGCAAATGAATTTTTTCTATCAGACCTAACGATTTTCTAAGGTTTTAGGCCAAATTCATGTTGGCCGGTTTGGTTGTAGGATCTGCAAGAAAGGTACAATTTATTTAATTCTAATTTGAAGATTTTTCTCCTGTAATTGGTCCTTTTATCTTTTTAACTCTTTCTCCCTTTTAATTACGTCTAACCTGTCATTTATCAGTTTTCCTACTTCATTTGTTAAAGTAAATTCTTCTTTTAATGAATCACCTAAAATACAATTTGCATGGAACTGCACAAATAATTGGTGCTCATTTTGTACGTTGTGTAAAGAGGTCAATCTCAGATTTGTTAAAGTTTGAACTCTCGGCGAGTTTAGGGATTAAACTAGCTTAATTAAGCTTAATTTAATTTAATAAAATATAAATTATTTAAGTATAACAGTTTTTTTCTTTAATTTAACTAATCATTATTCAAATAGTACTTCTTATATTTTTCAGAAATTTATCTGCTTCCTATTTTGAGTTTAAATGAAAATGGATTAAATCAATTTTTTTAATTCTAGTCAATACTGCTGCTTGCGATTTCCAGAAACCAAACTTGCATTTTTATAGTAATATTTTGGTTTAATTAAGGTCACAAATGTCAAAATGATAAAGACTTTCACTGATCAGTTTTTGAAACTAAAGGACTTTACTGAATTTCAGTGTAAAGGCGAGGGATTATTGGTGAAAATTACCCTTAAGATTTATGATTATATAGAAGAAAAAGATTAGGAATATTCATCGGTAAATAAATAAAATTATAAAATTATTTTTCTTACGATGTATTATTCACAATCAAAATGGAACTAAGGCGCAAGAGTGGGTTGTCCGCCCGCTTCCACCAGAAAAACGCCTCTTATAGAAAACAGTTGCGGGAAGAAGCAAGAACTAACCGGGATTGAAAATTAAAAATATTATTTTTTATTTTAAAAATTCTTTTTATATTCTATAAAATATTTTTAAAATAAAAAATATTATTAGAAATGTTTAATACGTGACCAAATCACTTTTTTTTTGAATTCATCGGATCTCATTAAATTGAATATGAAACAGTTACATTTGTAAGAAATTTGGGATAATTTGAAAACTAAATCCGATGACCTGACATTGAACAGACAACATGATGCCTGATTCGCAGACCTTACTTACGAAAATAAAATTAAATTACTAACTGTTTCGCGAATTAAGTGCCGTCTTCAATCACTCTTCGTTCAAACTTCTCCAAACACTCGCAAACTCACTGCATCCGATTCAATCAACACTTGATATAACTCCTTCTAAAAAAGAGACAACAACTCTTTCTAAAAAAGAGACAACAACTCTTTCTAAAAAGGAGACAACAAACCTTTCACAGAGAAAGGATAACAAACCTTTCATACAGAAAGGACAAAGTAAAACATTCATAAAAAAACAAACAATAAAAAATAGATAAAATTAGTATAGCTCATAGATGAATCCATTTTGTTACTGAAAGATTTTCAATCTATCGTCGCTTCTTAATAATTGAATTGTGTTTCGTGATAAATTTTAATCCGTCAGAAAAATGAAAAATAATTGGCTATTTATTATATTTTATGAAATTAAAATAATATAAATAAAATAAGTGGCTACCGTGAATAAAAAAAATTAAGCCATTGATGGCTGCCGAAGAAAAAATAAGAAAAAAGATTTAGGTGGCTAGGATTTATTAGAGAGAAAAGATAAAGAGAAAGGAAAATATGAGTATGACTTGTCAGCAACTGGTTATTGTCCTAATCACTTCTCTTACGTTTGTTTGCATTTTTTGATTGAAAAGAAAGTGTTGATGTTATGTAAGCTTCTTATCAAAACAAAATCAATTGTTAATCAATACCAACTAGGCTACTTTATGGTTTCATTAAAGCATGACTCTTCCCTTTAATTGGATAATACTTGTTAATCCAATATTTATGTATCATGCCGTGCATAATTCTTTTTCTTTTGCAATTAAAAAGGAAGCATTTGTGGCAGAAATTGAAACGCACAACCCAATCAGTTTATTGTTCAGTGCTATAAGCGTTTGAGTTATAGTTCGTTGGTTAGATTTTATATATCAATAACGTGTCATATATTATGATCTATTATAATTTTATTTTTGAAAATAATCACACCAACGTCGTCTGCATTTTTTTTAAATGTTTTATTTTAATGTTTGAATTTTTATTTTTTTATATTAGTATTTCAACTTTTAAAAAAACTTTTATTTCTTTTTTACTCTACTTTTTTTGTTTACTTTGTCCTTCACATATGCCGTTATTTAGAGTTCGTAGGTGAAATTACTAGGTCTCTCAATTTTTCTAATTCTATGAATAGCTTTTTTTCTTCTAAGAGTACTCCAATAATAAAAACTAAATTATGACTTTTCAAGAAATTGTATGATTTTATGATGTATATTTCTTATGGATTTCAAATTTTTAATGACTAAAAATAAAGGTTTTTATGGTCAATGTTTTTTAAAACAATTATGGTCACTTATCAAAATATTTGTGTCCAGCTTAGGTAGTAAATGACTAAATGTCGAGTTTTTCCTTGCAGTCAGTCGAAAAGTTTTTAACAATCAGAGCAAAAAAGTCTTTGTACAGTGCCTCAATCAATTAAAGTTCAATGAAAATCAAAATAAATAGAAGATCAATTTACCCTCGCAACTTGGCACGAAATATTAAATGAGTCATTTTGAACGTTTTTGGATTAAACAGATCTACAACTTGCATTTTTCGCTCAAATCAGCCCCTTTAACACAAAAACTCTGACACAAAAACACACTCAAAAGAGATAATAGATTACTAATTAAGCTAATTAATTCTAATTAATCACAATTACAACCTCAATTAAACAGAATTAAAATCCTAATTGAACCTAATTAGTTTAATTATTTTATTTAAACAACTAAATTTAAACCACCGGAAACCGCCCAACTCCACTCCGTCACAACCCGACCCATCCGTCACAAACCGCTCCTCAGGCGAGGAGCCGCTGGTCCTCTAAAACGAGGAGCAGCGAGGAGTAGAGCTCCTCGCCTGAGGAGGTGGGGGGGGGGGGGGGGACGAAGGCGGCAGCGGACGGTGGTTGATGGGAGTAGAATACTCCTAGTATTTAGATAGTTTTTGCATCACTTTATTGTGTTTTAACATGTGTTTTTAGGTGTTTCGATACCTTATTACGTGTGTTGGCGTTTCAGGTGGTTTGGAGTGTTTGCGGAACTATTTTTGCTAAAGAGAGTGAAGAATTAAAGAAATATCAAAGTCGGAAGCTAAAGCGAAGAGTTAAAGAGAAATCAACTTTTTCAGAGCATGTCTTCGAAGAGAAGTTCATGAGCAAAAGAGAAGCTGAGAAGCAAAATAGACATGTCTTATTTTACACATGTCTCGATCGACAACCTACCAAGCCAAAAGAACTTCTCGATCAAGACATGAAGGAGAATTCTGTGCGAAGCGATTAGAGAAGACCTTCTCGATCGAGAAGCCCCACTTAAAGGACTTCTCGATCGAGACATGTTTTAATTTCTGAAGACGAAATCTGTTTTGAAAGAAGAGCTTTGCTTGGCCCATTTTCTCTTTTATCCCAACACTGTTGTACTAGAATGTCTCTACTTTCCTTATTTGTCTAGACTATATAAGTCACATTATCTTTTTAGGTTTCGGGGGCATTCACTTTTGTAAGAAAACTTTAAATCAAATAGTTATTATTCCTTTTGTTCTCCAAATATAGAATAGAGTTTGAATGTTCTTAGTGTTCTTCAAGTTTATTTCCAAATTTTACTACTTTGAGAAAGTTATTCAATATAAGTATTAGTTTATTTAATGAAGCTTCATTATCTTGTATGATTTATTGCTCTCCATTTCTACTTAAGGTAACTACTATAATCTTCATTATGCTCATTAATCTTTGCTTAGTAATTAATGTTTGTGTAGCTATGGCTGGCTAAATCCCTAGTCTAGGGGTTGTTTGTGATTGCCATATATGATGAATAGGTGATTAGAATTTGGTTTTTGGATTAGGGTTTGTTGTGTTAACTTGAGCCTAATGCCTAGATTAAGTTGATCCCTTAATCTTTGTTATTACTCGATTAATAAGGACGAGAGTTAAATTAAAGCGGACCTAGTTAGCATAAACTCGAAACCTTGATGCACGAGAGTGATTTAGGGTTTGTGCGGTTGTATAGTTTGCGAATCAATCGGTTTGATTAATCCTATTGAAATCTAATTGCGAGAGAGTGAGTTAGATTTCAGTGTTTTAATCAAATAGCGATTCTTTCAACCTCCGGCTCGAGAGAGCGGATTTGATACCCTCGAATAGCTTGATCCGAACCATTATCCATTGACCCGACCTATTTATCCTAGGATTCGATTGACATGATTAGACAACCCTTATGCGTTTTAATTATTGTATTTAATCCTTATTCTCAATTAGTTGTTTGTTGTTGAATATCTTAAATTGTTAAGTGTTAGTTGTTTGAGTTTAGTTGTATTGTTAATCAAAACAATCTCTTTCCTTTGCTTTCCGAATTGAACTTCAAAATCGTATTTCACTCACTTTAAACCTCTAGTTCTTGTGGGTACGACCTCGACTTGTCGAGTATTACAAGTTGGTTTTTTGCTAACAGTGGTGGTCGGAGTAAAGAGGAAGAAGAAGGAAAAAGAAGAAGAAGAAGGAAAAAAAGGGGAAGGGAAGAAGAAGGAGGAGGAAAAAAAGAATAAAAAGATCCTTAAAAATTAAATTAATCATTAAATTTAAAAAAATTGAAAGATGTAATTGAAATTTAAAGTTATTAAGTATTAATTTAAGAGATAAATAAAATATTGAGGGTTTTTAAAAAAAATCCAATTTTTTTTCCAATTAGTGTAACACACTTGCTTAGCTGAAAGTGGGGGAGGGCTTTTGGACCGAAAAACGCAAGTTGCAGGTCTATTTGATCCAAAAACGTCCAAAATGATTTTTTTTGATATTTCGTGCCAAGTTGAAGGGGTGAATTGATCCTTTATTCAAATCAAAATTTTGTATTTTAATGAAAACTTAAAATTTGAATCTAGAAACGATAGTATGTACTGTTGATAGACTCTATGCAATGCGATTTTTAATAATAGGGGCACTAAAAAATTTATAGAACAAAAGATGAATAGCAAGAAAGTAAACAGAGTTTGTCCGTATAAATATGTATTTTCTCTATTATACACTCTCGTCTAACGGGGAATGAGACTCACTCTCAAAGTTTCGTCAATTGAGAGACGTTTTAGACAATTTCTGGTAGCAAAAAGATGAAATAAAAGGAATTAAGTAGACGAACAAATTTTTAAAAATAAATAGACTTTAGCATAAATTTTGCCTTTTTATAATGAATGGTTTATAAAGAGAGAAAATGGACGAGGATGGCTGAAAAAATTCTATTATTTTAAATTATGATATGAATCACATAATTTTTTTAATAGTGTCTCATTATTTCGATAAAACAATTTGGACAGAAGAAAATTATATAACATTTATTTGAAATTTCACTTATCATATTTTATCGTAAGACGCCATTCTTTAGAAGAGTGTGATATGATATATTTGATTCATGTATAAAATCATGAAAAATAGATACAAATTTTTGATGGCTACTTAATATCGGTAATAGGTTCGGAAAAATATTTAAAAATAATAAATTTAGAAATTTGCACCCTATCGAAGTAAGGAACCATTGCATATATATGCTTGGAATATATTCCATTTGAGTGAGTCGGAAAAGCATTATCTCGCTAAAAGATTCTATAAATTTGCCCTTTTCAACTCATTTCTTTAGACAAAAACTCTTTTTCTTTTTGGATGTAAAACATTTCTCAGGACATGAATCAAACTCGTGTTTGAATTGAAACTGGGATAGTAATGCAAGTTCTTTCTTTATGATTCAATTGAATTTACATCAAAAAGAGGTTGACAATAAATATGATAAACCTATTATGCCATGAGTTAATTCTACAATTCATAAATAGTAAAAAAATAGTAACATCCGAGGTATATATAGAGTAAAAGATTATTCCGGTCGTTAAATTTTTGTATCAGAGTCATTTAACTTATACTTGGTTATTTTTATCAATAACGGAAAATAGTCTTTAATTTTATGTGAATTAATTCTTAAATTGTAAAAACAATAAGTTTAAGTACTATGATGATCTAATTTAGGAGTTAATTGACCTAGAGAGTATTATTTTTAATTAATATAAAAATAGAAAATATTATTTTAAATGATTAAAATAGTTAAATATGAGTTGGTTGATCCTAATGGACAAATTTCGGGACCAATGACCCTTTGCTATATATATATATATAAATATATATATATAAACAATTCTCATGAATCACTGATTAAAATAATTATTATTAGAAAAGATAGTTAATGTTGTTGTGTCACTAGAGTTGAATAAAATAAAATAATGAGATGATGCATGCGCATAGCTAATGTTAGGTACAATGACAAATGGGTTGAGTTGCACTAAATAAGTTTTCATAAGTATAGTTAAACACAGTGATCAACTGATGATGCTGATAGTCAATAAATACCATCATTTCTTAATCTCTAAATCAAATACCGTGTTTTTTTATATGATTACTTTATTGCAAACTCTATTTTTCATGCTTAACTTGAGATTTTTTTTAAGGTAATTGCATTTTAAAAATTTAATTTAATTATATTTTTTTTTTTGAATTTTAAAGAGTTGATTTTACTTGGTTCAAATTCTTTTAAAATTAAAAAAACAATAGTGTTTAATAAAAAAAATTCTTAACATTTTAAAGAGAAATTGATGAAAATATAAATCAAATAAGAACTTGATAAAATAAAATATTTAGCTAAAATTGAATTATTCTAAGTACAGTATTTATTTTATATTTATAGAAAAGATATTTATATTGGCTTTTATAATATTAAATTAAAAGTTCTACTGTAAATAATTTTAATCTAAATTTAGTTAAATTAAAATGAAATATAGTTATAAATTAAAAAAAAATGCTAGATTAGACAAAATTCTACGTAAATGTCAGTCATTATGGTTAGTGTTAATATTAAAATAATTTAAAATATTAAATAGCAACATTATATGGCTCGAAAGAGATGACGATGAATGAGATAATCGACTAGTTTGACATTGCTATGAGAGACATGCTTGTAAAAGTTACTCTCTCTCCCGCCTTAAATAATTAAAGTTGTATTAATTTAGAAGCATGGTTAGCATAGATTTTAATTTGAAGTTCAATTATTTTATTTTTGCACCTGACTCATTCCATGTTATTCACCCCTAATAATAATCATTTTATATACCTCTAATATTTGGGATCAGAAGCAAATATTTATATTTATCTATATAACTATTTTATATGTGGAAAGAGAAAGACAGATAAAATTATGATAATTGGGCTTCATTAAGGGTAATAACTAATATTAAAAAATAAAATTAATAAAATACTATAATTACTAAATTTAAGAGTTAAATTATTATTAAAAAATAAAGTCAATAAGTTAGATGTTAACTCATACATAAACATAAACTCACTGAATTTAAATAATAGTTTTTGTTATAAATATGTATGTTAAAAATGAGAGAAGACGAGTAAAATGCGGGCAACTACTATTTAAATTGTAAAAGAATGCTTTTCTATTATTGCTGCCATACAATGGGAGCTATTGATTTTTGTTCAATGATTTTTGTCCAATGGAAGGAAATAAAATTCTTAAAGTAAATATAAAGCTTATCATAATAAAAAAAATGTCACAGCTCCCAATCCAAAAGACATAAGATATGTTAATTCTGACCATCTTTTTAATCATGAGGTATTTGCATAAAGAAATTTTTAATCTCGATGATAAGAGTTTAATTTTTGTTTATAAGTTACTTGAAGTCTTATATTTCGATTTTTTAAGGCTTAATCACCAACAAAATCCTCACTTTTTAGCCCGTTTTCAGTTGCAACCTAATTCGCACCTTTGGGTTTCAATTCCACCCTTAAAATTAAATTGGACTTTTTTCACTCGGGAAAAATTCATAAAATCTCTTATAAAATACTCGTTTGAACTCTTTTCCACATAAAAAGTTAAAAATGAATGACTTATTTTAATTGTTTTCAAATGAAAAAGAGATCAATTTAGTACTTGAGGGTGAAATAGAAAACCAAAGGTGCGAATTAGAATGCAACTGACAAAATTGCAACGTTAGGGTGCATTTGAAAAGGGGCTAAAAAGTGGGGTTTTTTTTGGTGATTAAGCCATTTTTCAATAAAATATTTTAATTTATTATTTTAATAATATGTTACAATTTGTACAAGAAATTTTATTATTTTATATTTTTATTATATAAAATATTTATTTTTTATATATAATTATATTAATAATTATTAAATATTATTATTTTTAACCTCTGGTTTAACCCTGGTCCAACCCCGGTTGAAACTCTAACCCTTCATCCTCTTTCCTCATCGGTTCAGTGGTCAGGTCGTTTTTTACAACATAGGTATGCATAGTGTGTGTGTATTTTGTTGACATGGAAAACATGAATTATATACGACATTTCTAAATTTACGAATTACGTCTTTTTAGCTTTTTTTTATAATGAATTTTTTTTAAAAAAAAAATTAAAGCCTTAAAATATCATATCCAAATCAATCAAAAACTATAATGTAAACGATTTCGATTTTATTTTCACGCTGTTAATGAGAGCTTGATTGATTTGGATTTAGGAATGGTATGTCAAATTCATGTTTACCATGTAAGCAAAATTTATACACCGTGCACACACTGTTAATACACCGTTTAGGAGACGGGCTTATTTGCCGCTTTTTAAAAATGTTAAGGGCATTATTTGCCTCTATTTAAAGACGTTAGGAGTTTGTTTGCCTCTTTTTAAATTTTAGAGACATATCTGCTCCTGATTCCAAATAATTAGGGACATTATTTTCCCATTTTTTCTTTTATGAATATCAATTTACTCCTTAAACTTATAAATTGTGATAACACCAAACAGCTTTTATTAGGGGAAAATACTTCAAAAATGAAAATATTTGCCCTTTATATCTTAACACGGAAAAGTTACAGAAAATACCTCATGTTTTTTCCAGATTTATGTTTTTACTCTGGGTATTAAAATATTTATGATTTTACTCCGTTATCATCTGATTATCATAAACATTTATATAATTTATTTTTTTGGTAGGTTATCATATAATTATCATAATCTTATCATACTTCTTTATCATCTAGTTATCATACTGCAGTGTTATGATAACGACATGATAATATAGTGATACTGATATGATAATCAGACATTGTTTTATCATAACATAATCATAGATATTATCATAACATTATCATATATGTAACATAAATATTATCATCTCGGTATCATATGATAATATTATGATAACGACATGATAATATTATGATAACGATATGATAATCAAACATTATTTTCTCCAGAAAATCATTTTTTTCTTAAAGTGTCATGATAACAACATGATAATATAGTGATACTCATATGATAATCAGACGTTGTCTTTTAAAAAAAATCATTTTTTCTGTAGTATTATGATAATGTTATGATAATGCAGTGATACTCATATGATAATAAGATGCTGTTTTTGTGTAGAAAATCGTTTTTTGTGCAGAAAATCATTTTTTCATCACAAAATCGTTTTTCATGCAGATTTTTAGATCTAAAATTGAGAAAATCAAAGAGTAATTTATTCAGATATAAAAGTTAATATAAATCGTATTAATCATCACGAATTTAAGAAAAATTAAAATCAAATATGAAAAGAACGGCGGAGCGACGGTTGAGTGATGACGGAGCGATGGTTAAGTGATGGCGGAGCGACGACGACCGATGAAACAACCGTGAAGAAGAAGAGAAGAAATAAAGAAATAGAAGAAAGAAGAAGAAGAAAAAGAATGGCGAAGAAAATAGAGAAGAAGAGAAGAAGGAGAAGAAGAAGAAAGAGGAGAGAGGAGAGAGGAGAGAGAAAATATAATAATAACAGTTGTCATTAGTTGTCATTTGAGAGTAAAAAAATTATGACCGGAATAAAATAATAATAAAATCTAGGTATAATTATAATATAAATATTTGTTAGAGTAAAAAAATAAAAATAATAAAAATGTGAGGTATTAATTTTTTCTTATTGAGATAGGAAATCAAATTAATTTTAAAAATGGAGCATTCATTTTAATTTACCCTTTTATTAGCAGTTGGCTACTTCACCTCGTCAATTTTGATCAATTAAATAAAATTAATTTTTAAAGTTTCAACGACATAAGTAATGTATAATTAAATCCCTCAAATTGGGCTAATAATCACCCATGGCCCCTCAATTTTAGGGTTACGGGCGCTAAACCCCCTAATGTTTAAAAACGGGCGCTAAACCCCCTAAGCTTTGTGTCGGCGCTCACCATGGCCCTTTTGGACGAAAATACCCTTTGTGCCGTCTTTTATTTGGCGGCTGTCTTTAAAAAAAAAAAAAATTTGACTGACACCATGTGCCAGTTGACACGTCATCAAAAGACAAAAAAACTAAAAATACCCAAAACACCCCTAAATATAATATCTGATAAAAAAAAAACTCAACCCAAAATCCAACCACCTGTTCTAACCCAAACCATCCCAACCCAACCATCTCCGCCACATCACTGCCGGAAAATTTTCCGGTCATCTTCTTCAAGTGAAAGATGACCGGAAAAAATTTTCCGGTCATCCGGGAACAGATCCAGGCAAGGATCTGTTCCAAGAACAGCAGCAAGGATCTGTTCTTGGAACAGATCCAGGCAAGGATCTGTTCCAAGAACAGCAGCAAGGATCTGTTCTTGGAACAGATCCTTGCCGGATCTGTTCTAAGAACAGATCCGGGGATCTGTTCTTAGAACAGATCCCGTCGGATCTGTTCCAAGAACAGATCCCGTCGCGGATCTGTTCTTGGAACAGATTCCCGACTGGGAATCTGTTCTTGGAACAGATCCGGCAAGGATCTGTTTCAAGAACAGATCCTTGCTTAGGGATGACCGGAAATTTTTCCGGTCATTTTCCGCTCGGAGAAGATGACCGGAAAAATTTTCCGGCGGTGGTAGGGTGGCGGCGGTGGTTGGGTGGGAGTGCTGGTTGGGTTGATTGTTGTGGTTAATCAAATGGTTAGATTAAATTGGGTTGGTTTGTTTTTTTTTGTCTTTTTCTAAATTAAAGTAAGGGTATTTTGGGTGTTTGAAATTTTTAAGGTATATTTCTGACGTGTCAGATTAGATGGCAGTGTCAGTTTTTTTTTTAAGACTGAGAACTGACTGAAAAAACGGCGCCAGGGGTATTTTCGTCATATTTGGAGCTTAGGGGGTTTTGTGAGCGCCGACACAAAGTTTAGGGGGTTTAGTGCCCGTTTTTAAACATCAGGGGGTTTAGCGCCCGTAGCCCTAAAATTGAGGGGTCATGGGTGATTATTAGCCCTCAAATTGAAATGTGGTGGCCATATGTTTCCACTCTCGGCATGTTACGACCAGACTCCGCAATCTATCATACATGGAATAACTTAATAAAAAACAAAATTTAATATCAAATTAACCGTAAAATACCAATGAGGCTCAAATGGTATAAACTGTTAGATTATGGGTTTAAATTCTCCCACAAACGCTCTCAATCTCCAATTATATATATAAAAAATTAACCATAAAATAAATATTCTTATTAATTGACCATAAGTTATAAGTTATAAGTTATGGAGTATATTACCGCTTTAAGTCGTTTAAACACTGTGAATCGGTTGTTTTTACTTGATGCGATCAAAACTTTTATTTATTTATCTAGGATTGTAAGCGAACCAAGTTGCTCACAAGCAGCTCAGCATTTGCCTCGAATAAAAATTCGGTTCGTGTTCATTTGTATTCTAATCAAACTAAACCCAAACTTGATTTTATATTTATTTATTTAAACAAGCCGAACATTAACACAGTGGTGTTTAACTCGTTTACATTCATAGACAGCTTAATTAACTATTCATGGACGAGCTCAATTAACAGTTTGTGGACATGCTCAGATAAAAGCTCAGTTACGTGTTCACAAACTAGCTCGTATTTACAATTAAATATAAAAATTTCTTTATAATTCATTAAAACTGCATTACAATTAACCAAGTATCTATCAAAAACTCCAGAGTTCCATAGCTTAATTTTGAAACCCTAAAATGCTATGCCTAATACCTCTACATATATATATTCGTTTTTAAATGTTTCTCCAATATATACCAGTTTTTTTAATCCAAAAATAGAGCTAAATTTTTTGTTATCTTTATTAATACACATTAACAATCTGAATTTAATACAATTGTTTGTTTCAAAATAAATAAATGTAAAGCTTGATTTTGATCTAACCAGAAAAGATCAGAGGCTTCTGGGGATGAAATAAATAACTATCAGAATGGACCACTCGAAAAGAATATTATACAAGGACAAGATGCAAAAGCAGATTATCACTTTGGTAGAGCGCAACAGCATCAAGTGGTAAATAAGAAATTTCTTCACCATTAATAATAAACAATTAACTGGACCGACTATTCTGCAAAATCCCAGGAATTACAACTTGCAGAGGTAATTTAAAATTCGCAAAATATTCGGAAGATATACCTGAGATGTAGATGAAACAGCAAGCCAATGATGCATAAAGAGTATGGAGCTTCACCAAAATCAAATAAATTTCATGTTATAGCAAGTGGGGTTGCACGGGTAAGGACAGTCGATTTGCTTCACTACTCTACGACTGAAGTACCAATCACCTACCGACTCTGCAATGGTCTGCCAAAAAGATGTCACCCACAGAGTAGATGTAAAATCAAAAACGGATATTTCATCAAAAGGAATTGATAATATTGATGGTATTTCAGCTTTGTTCTTGTACTTTACAACTTACAAAGCACCAAGAACAGCTCAACAGAGAAAAATTGTTGGTGTTTTCTTAGGAGCGTTAATAAAGGAAAACCGAGCATACCTTATTGTTAATTTTTGGAGAAGTGGGTGAATGCCATGTATCAGCAATCCATGTTTGGCAATGAATATAGCATGAATTTATGAACATCCCCCATTCCTTGTTTTTCTGGACATCCTTCACTGCATTCAGCAGAGAACTACGGAAACCTATGTTTGGTAAATCGACAAAGAGAAGAAGATCGATCAGAGTTTGGACAACAAATAAAAACATCATCACTGATATAACAAAAGTCATGTTTCAGGGATTATTCACAATGGTTCAATGTTTTAGAGGTGCAACGTTTTAGGTTATAACTACTAGAAATACACAGCAATTACCTAGTAAATTTTCATTTTGGCAAGGATTACAATATTGAAGATTCAATCTAAAATTGAGATACAATGTTTTAGGTTCTAACTTTTCTGAAATACACAACAAATACCTTGTAAAATTTCAATCTGGCTTGGACTACAATACTGAATATTCAATCTGCATTTTCGCCAATAGCCAAGAACATCTGATCCATCTGGTACTAAGATATGTTGTATCTAGAGATTATGTACCAATGTCAGATATATCACATAAACATAAGTGCAAGGAAATTTAAATCTGATCTGAAAACTGTAAAAAGTGTTCTGTGGATGAACTACCTGCCAGAAATCATAAGCTGGATTGACTAGGAACACTGGGGTCTTTATGTCTTTAATGATTTCTTGAGGAAAAAGACACTACAATCGCAATTGACAGAGATTGAGATTAGTTATGCATTACAATCTATAATTGAAGAGCAAACCACTTAACCAAGAAGGATGAGGGTCGTGCCTTGAATGAGTCCGTTCTTGCAATGCAGCTCTTGTGTAAACTTTTCTCTACACCCTGAAAGCGCAACAACATAGCAGAGGCAATTAAAAATAGTTGATTAAATTACTCACTTATTTTCCATTTAATTACCTGAGAGTTTCATTTATGCCAAAATTAGAAAAGCTCATTATAAAGTTCAGTCCATAAAGAATATTGTAAAAAAGTTATCAGCAGTTGTGACTTTCAAACGTTTATTAAAGTGAGTGGGAACTAGGATAATACATGATGTTTCATGAAACGAAGTTGAAGGATAAAAGCTATTAGAATGGATCAACAAGGGGGATCATCAGAAATCAATCAACTAAACAAGAGCAAACACTCTGGGAGAGAAAAATTAGATTTGTCTTAAGTTTAGAATTCTAAAAACATTGTATTATTATTTCTTTATGTAATTTACTGTTTATTCAAATTTAATTACAAACTCATGTTTTTGTTTTCAGATTTAAGTATATACATAGTAAATTTAAGAATCTAGAATATTATAGGTCCTTTTACATTCTTACATCGCTAGATTAAAGTCAGGAATCACAAAATTTGAGGTATGAGCAAGCCCAAAATCGTCAAAAGGCCACATTTTCAAAATTTAGCAGAAACAAGTTTATCACATTCAATTAGAGTAAATACTCAAATATACATAGTAGACTGGTACAGCAAGAATAACAAGAAAGCTATAATTTCCTATGCTACTTAGCATTTCAACTGACAAAAGGCTGGACAATTTTGCAATCAGTATGCCAACAACTCTAAGCATTTTGTCTATGTCAATCACCAATTAAGGATAATTAGTTAGAACAAATCAAGGTAAGAACTGTATATCTAGAAATTTTACAAGTTGCTTGGAGATAGAGCAAAACCTGAAGCTCCATGACATTGTGATAGAAAGATCTCATTGTGTAATTTCCAAGAATATCTTTCCTGAAACAAAATGAGGAAAAAAATGTTAGTTGAAATGTATTCAACCAATTTTGAGAAAATAAAGATCAATTATAATAAAAGTAGTTTCAAAAATCAAAACTCAGGACATGCAATCTTTTAAATGCAGTATAATAGACACTACTAATCTCTCTATAAATGCGCACGCGCGCACACACCAATTTTGCATGAAAGTTTAGTCACATAACTCATGCAATAAAGTACACTTTGATTCATTTTTAAAAAATACAATGTAAGGAAAGTTTAAAAATGATAGAAGAAAATTTGAAGAATATTTCTTTATGTAGAGTCTTCCAGCAAAAAATTATTAGCAAAATGTGGTAAGAAAATGATAAGACGTGGGTACCATAACCCAAAGAATATGTTAGCTTAAGAAACTAGGACAGAAACCAGAAAGTATTAATATGCATATCAAACATACTCATCAAGGAAAAAACCTGCATCAGCAAGACATTTGACAGTAGCATCTTTGGGCAAATGCTCTCGAAAATCATCGCAATGAATTAGTGTTGCCAATCCTCCTGCAGAGCATCCTGAAAGAAGAGCCTACAAATTTTATTATGATACATATCAGCACTTGCAACGAATCTAATAACATACAACAAAAAGTGCAAGTTTCCATAAATTGACTAATCGTAAAAAACTTATTTTTTCCGATAAAGAGGTACTGAAAGAAAAAGAAAAAACTACCTGTTTGGCATTAGACATTCCCATCGATAAAAGTTCATCCATAATTGCTTCCCAAATTAGCTGCCCTCTAAAGTGAAGCTTCGTGCCATTCTAACCAAAAGAGAATTACTTGGTTTCAACTTTCATGACTTTAGTTTATGAGCTAGTTACTCGGAATTTGAAACAAACAGCGAAGAACTTTAATAAAAAGTTACCTTGAACTCACTTTCGGGATGACCAGCAAATGAAGCGCCATCACAATATCGGATCTTCACCTTGTTCCAGCTAAAGAAATCTGCAGGAAAATAAATGAACCTAAAACAACAATTAGCTAAATAAAACACGATTAACCTATAAATTTTTACAATTTTCTAATTTCTTCAAAGCATTGGAGAAATTACCAGGATTTTGAGAGCGATTCCGGCTAAGAATTCCTGAAAATGAAACTCCAATTCCCATATACTTTGAAGATCCCAACGCTGTCCTTTTACGAAAGGAACACGACTCTATCGAATCACACCACCCTCCACCCTAATTAGCACAAACACAAAACACTTGAATGAAAATAAAAAATCAAATTCAAATTAATTAAAACAAAGTTCACTAACCTCAATATGAAGCAGCCAATTATCTGACCCAGACCCAAACCCTTTTTGAAAATGGTAACCGGGCAAACTCCCATCCAACACACACTGCAATCCACAGAGCAAACAAAAAAGCATCAGTTACAGAACTATCATAAGAGTAAGGGATTTGAAAAGGTGAGGATTGAGTACAGGCGTTTGCATATTTGGGACTGTGGAGTAGAGTTAGGTCGACGAGATCGTCGGTTGTGGCGGCGGTGGGATGGAGATCGGAGGTGGCCGTTGAGTTGGAATCGAGGAAGAGGAGAGTTAGAGAGAAAATTGCGAGGGTTAATAGTGTGAATGTGAGTAGATTGTATTTTTCATGGAATTTTCTTCTGGTGCTGATGACTAGAGATTGAATTGTAGGATTTGCCATTGACCAAGAGGTTTGGTGATTGATTGGTAGTGTGCGTTAAGGTATCAATTGGTTTGTTGTTTGGATTAACGTATTGTTTGGATTAGGGGTTGAGATAGGAAAGGAAGGGAAGGGAATGGTTGTAAAATTTCAACCCCTGTTTGGCAAATTTTTTTTAAAGGTTTTGAGGGGTTGAAAAATATTTCCCAACCCCCCTCAACCCTCATATGCCAACCCCCCATATTGGGGTGTTGGATTATTTTTAACTGATTTTTTTTATAAACCCTTCATTTACTTTATTATTTTCCCAAACATGGAAGGGTTATGCACAACCCTTACCTTCCTTTACCGTCCCTTACGGTACTTTACTTTACTTTAAAAACTCGTACTTTACTTTAATGCCTTCTCTCCCAAACAAAGCCTAGTGATACTGTCACTTCATTTTTTTTTTCAGAATAAACTATCGATAATATAAACTCAAATTCGAAGCAACAACCGATGTAAGAAATTCAGAGAAAAGATAAAATCATTCTCATGGCGTAATGTGCTAATATGTGCGCAGTCTAATTCGCAGATTGCCTTACAAAAATAAAATGTCAATCTAAAACCAAATGATCTCGACTGCAATAACCTTCATTAGTGTTCCGAATGTCCAAAATAACATCTAAAGCATCTGATTCTACCACGACATTTTGACCGTCTTTCAACCAACTTAAAACTTCTCGAATGCCCATGATTTCAGCAACATTAACATCAAAATTACCCAAAAGATTCGCAGCCCTTGCCATCGCCAACTCGCCATTACTGTCCGTACACCCAATCCCAATTGAACTACCTCCCTTATAACAGCTAGCATCGACATTCACTTTCAAGAACCCATCCGCTGGTTTCGACCATCTGATCTGCCCATCTCCCTTCTCCATAAATGAAGCTTTCAAATGAGAATTTGCATCTCTAGACTTTTGCCATGATGACAGCTGATGCCCTGCCGAATTAATTGCCTCTAGAACTGAACTACCCTTGCCAGTCCACACCAAGCTATTTCTATTAGTCCATAAATTCCAACAAATCATCGCCGCCAAATAGCGGATTAAGATTCTCTCAAGTTCAAATAAACTTGAAAGCGTCATATTCATGATATACACCACTTATTATAAAATCAACAGTATAAATTAATTTGATTAAAATTTTACTTTTTTATCTATACCGTTGATTTTACAGTGAATAGTGTAGATCAATGAACATATCGTACTCAAGTTTAAAATTAACTTGAGGGAATCTCAATCCTAAAATAGTGGGTGTTTTATCTTTAATTATAAAAATAAATACTAATATAACCCTCTTAATTAATAAATACATCGTAAATTGGCTCATATAGTCATTTATTAAGAAGAGTTATACTTGAAAGATAAAATTTAAAATTACATTGAAATTCTAAATGGATAAGTAAATAACGACAAATATATTTTGCTAAATGGACAACTAAATAAAAACGGAGGAAATAATATTTAAGTTTACAGTCTGAAACTCTCCCTCTCTCCCGTTTACTTCCATCAAATCATTTGAATTGAGATATTTTTATATTAACCCTAAATTTAAAATTGACTGAAGGATATGTCTGATATTAAGGATCAAAAAAGTCAAAATTATGAGAAAGTTATAAAAAAAGGCCACAAGTACATTAAACCGTTTTAAAAAGGCTCTTTTAACAAAAAAAAAGAGTGGATTTTATAATAAGTTCTAACTTATTTTAATTAATTATAATTAAACTCTAATAAAATCAAATTAAGTTAGCGATTTTTTAAAACCTTTTTCTTCTTTTCCCTTTCAACCGCCGCCATTTCCGACTTAAACATGGGTCGACCGCCGTCACCATCTCTAACAACTTTTGACGACCAGAAAGCCGACCGCCGCCATCATCTCCGACAAATTCAGACGAGCTCTACTCGTTTGAGCGAAGGTTTGCATAACAAAGCTTGTCTTCGAAGAAGACAAGATCTACTCAGACGAGCCAGAGTGGCTTAGATGGACATCGGCGGTGGTGACTGGTGAGAAGGGAGGAGAAGATTGGTTTTTGGTTGGAGGTTGAAGAAAGTAGATTTTTGATGAAAGTCTAAAAATATTTCTAAATTTTAATTTTAAAATTAAAATGACTTTTTTAATTCAGGGGATGAATTGACCCTTTATTCGCATTAAATGTGTGTCTTTTTCTAGTAAAGTGACTACTATAAAGAATTGTATTGGTATGTGTAAGATCAACCTTTAGCAAATCTTTGATGAAATTACCATCCTCATTTTGTTTATTTGACTGAATTTGTTGGTTTTAAAATTCAATTATAAGCTGAATTTTGAGAGGATTATATTAGTCAGTATTTGTTATTTTAACATTAAACTGTAAGCTAAATTATGAGAGAATTTCATATTTTTAAAACTCTAATTATATGCTGAATTTATTTGAATGAGTTTGTTGTTTTAACATGTAGAACTAGAAGTAGTTTTAAATTTATCTTTGTGAAGTGAAGTTGTTTGATATAGGCTATTCAATGTGTCTTTTTTAGTTAGTATAATGAAGAATACGCCCCACACCTGAAGCTTATGTAATT